>NW_016690437.1:328853-332710 GCF_001604755.1 Lepidothrix coronata
CGAAAGGTTAATGACCTTTCCCAAATCTTCGCTCGCAGAGACTGGCCATTATATAAAATCTACAAAATTAAAACCACGACATATTTAAAAAAATAAATTGAAATTTTCTTAATTCTGGATTCATAACCTTTTGCAGTTTTTAATTTTTATATGAAATCATAGCCCTTTCATCTTTGAATATAGCCCATTTACTAATCCTTGTATGTGACTATAATATACTATCTATCCTCCCTTGTTTGCTGTAAAGGGATGGGTTTTTTTAGCTAAATTTGTTAGGAAGTACTGAGGAAGGAAATTTTGAATATTTATTAATTGATGCTAAAAGGCAGCATATTGCAGGCCAGAAACCCTTTTCAAAGGAATGTATTTGTATGTTCTGTTGTCATCTTTGTCTTTAAACTAACAAAACCAGTGACAACTGCTGGTATACTGATTCCTATTTCTTTTCTGTAGAATAATCAGATATTTTTCTTTACAGCTACTTTTCAGATAAACTGAACTTATGTGAAATTTTCAAAAGGTGACCCTAGAGTGGCCCTAAAAGCAATGTTTACTTGATAGACATAATATAGGCCCACATATTTTAGTTCAGGCAATGAACAGTTACTGAAGCTCATTTTGGGGAAAGAAGAGAGGAAGACTGTGTCAAAGTATTTTAAAAAGGACTCTGCAGTCTGTGACTCTTTTTATGTATTCTTTTTATTCTCCAAAAGCAAGAACTATATTTTCAGAATGACTACTAATCGAATCTGTGTTCATTATGCCAAAGCTTTGTAAAAATTCAAGTTTCTTGAACATTGTTTAACGGGTATAACAGGATTGAAATTTCTTTTCGGAAGTAAAAACTGTCCTCATATGGTACTTCATGTCAAGAAAAAGAACTGCAAAGCCTTAGAAGACATATCTCAGGAAACTGGTATTCATTAGCTGCATCAACCAAGAATGTGGCCAAGTACTCTTCAGTTTCTTCTATGAAAAGGCTTCCTTGACTAGAATTTAGTGTGAGACCAAGAGTCTGAAAACTAAATAAAGGATTTTTACAAACAAGGTGGCTTGTTATCCATGCTGATTAAACATACTGATGGTCTCCTTTACGTGTTTATACTCCCTTTCCCTGTCTTAGTAAGTCTTCTACAAAAATAAAGCCATGAGCAATCTAGAATCAATGCTACAGTTCAAAGAATTCCATTTTAAAAGTTAGAGAAAGCAACAAGTTTTTATTGTAAATGCCAGTGCGATACAGAGTCAGTGTATATGCCTGTTGGGTGACACTGCAGGTAGGACTTGACTCACGTGGCTTTAATCATCTCAGTGTCTCTGATTCTGGAGGAAATACATCCTGGAGGAGGTCATGACATTCCATTGAATGAAGAGTTCGACTGAGTCAAGCCTGCTGTGACTAATACCCTTGTCTGCTTTTAGAACACCATAAGAATTCACCAAAAAATTGTTTCACCCCAAACATTTCTCAAAATTCTAGCTTCATCCAATTTGGTTTATTTTCCAATAATAAGGAAATAGAAAAACAGAGACCCAAGGCACAGCTTTCAATAGGAATGTAACTAACACCACCATTTATCTCATCTACAAAGTAGTTTGCTACAGTAATAACAACCTATATACCAAGAAGTCATTTGTAGGCTGTGTTCATGTGTATTTTATATTGTGTACAGTATTGCCTGGAAGTAGGAGAAAACAATTGCTCTGTAGTTTGGTTGAATATCAAGAATAAAATTAATCAGCTCTTATAATGCTGCTGTTTAGATAACAAGAACTTCTTCCAAGGTTGTGAAATACTTTTATAGCTCAGCAGCTGGAAAATATCTTCAGATGCTCCCAATCTATTTATATCCTCTGTTTGCAGGAAGAGAACTTAATTAATTTTCATTGTCATTGTCATTGAATACTTACTAGAGCATTTACGGTTATCTTGATATCACTGCCTCTTTGAGAGAGATCAAGATGTTAGAGGATTTATCTGCAGGTCATAAATGTTATTCTTTTCTGTGCTCAAATGTTTTTTATAGTCAACAGTTCAATCGAAAAGTTAAAAAGAATAAAAGAATTGTGCCCATGAAACACAAGAAGTGTCATACATAGGGAATAAGAAAGCACAGGATAGTAATGCTACCTCAGTGCACATCACAACCATATTTATGGTTAGGTTCAGAAAACAAAGGTTTTTGTCTGCCTGTATTGAAAACATGAGGAGAAGCTCCACCATCACTGCTAATTCAAAGTTGCCTAATAAGCAAACTGTTCTACTCACTAATTTTACTTTTTTTCCCCATAGATTTACAAATCTAACTTAAAATCTATTCCTCTTGATTTGTTAGGTTGAAAGTAAAGGTTGAGCTTATTCTGGAACCTGACAAACAAAGTGACATTCATGGATGGCCAGCTTGTTCCTTAAGGGACAGGAACCAGAGGGAGCAGTACAGTCAGCCAGTGCCCAAACCCATGTTAGAGCAAGGTGAGCAGGACAGGCTTAGAGACAGTGGCCAGCTCCATTTAAGAGTCCAGATCATGAAGGCTCACCAGTTATCATTATCATCATTACAATTAGTGCTGCACTTCTTAGAGGTTATGTCAGTGTTGTGTTAGGTAGAAAGATGCTATGTTCTTTGCTCTAAAGCTGTAGCATGAATTAAAAACACGCAGAGAATTTGTGGGAAACAGGGAATAGTATTCTGCCCATTTTCAGAACTATGAAGTAGAAGTATGATCATGTGAGTTATCTGTTGTCATCCTTGCAGTCAGAGGTTCTGGAGTCAATGTTCCATTTTTCACTGGAATTACCCTTCCAGGGGTAGAAACCTTAATTTTTATTTACCTTTTTTTTTTTTTTATGATAGAGATATGGCGGGGGGGGGCGGAATTCTATTAAATAACTGATTCTGAATTGTTAGTATTCCTTTACTGATTGGGAGTAGAAGGAATGAAAAAGTCTTGCCAGCATCTTCAAGTTCCAAGGCACATTAGTGGAATAACAAGGATTAGAAGGCAGAAACTTTCCTTCCATTTGTGTAGTTACTCTTCTAGCTAACACTGTTTTCAAATATAATTTAATCTTATTTTGGAGAGTTTAGAATATCAGGTAGAATTTTATCCATAGAATAAACAAAATGCCATGATTGTACTACATCTATGATT
Organism: Lepidothrix coronata; assembly: GCF_001604755.1. NCBI lineage: Eukaryota > Metazoa > Chordata > Aves > Passeriformes > Pipridae > Lepidothrix > Lepidothrix coronata. Next base: position 332,007 of record NW_016690437.1, read on the forward strand.
GTCACCTACAATGTTGTCATTTCAGATTTCCTGTGCCAATGCATGTATCATGCTGTGATAAATTGTCATTAGGCCTTTATAAAAGCCCAGAATTTTCAAACTATGGAATAACACAGATTTAGAATATGATTATATGCAATACAATACTTTCAAACAAAAAAAAAAAGAATATATTTTAACTACCTGGTTATAGAGCTCAGGAGCTGAACACTGACAAACATTCTATTAATATTGTTTAAAGATATGTGCTTCCTTGTACTGAAAATAAAAAGGGTCTTTAAGAAATGGGAAGAAAATTTAGCAGGAGTTCTATTTCCTCATATTTTGTAATTTTTTAGAAGAATTACATTAGAAAAATAAGGGGTAACTTTGATTGGGGGCTTCCGTAATTTTCAAAACTGCAATCACTATGTTTAGGAATTCGGAGACATTGCAAAAAGACTTCTCAGATTAGACAAATAATATAAAACCTTCAAGACATCCTGAAAGATGGAAGATGCTCCTAAATGGAAAGAGGAGGAGAGAGTAAAGACAACTGTTTGGTCAACCTATAAAGCAAAATAATCTTAAAATTAAGTGCTAGAAACAGTATATTGCTTAAGGAAGAAACTAGTAGCTATAGTTTTTGAATATACTATGATGTGATAGTTTGTCAAAACCATATAAAGCCTTTCATAAAGTCTTTTGACTTATTTCTATCTATG
>NW_016690437.1:332770-543960 GCF_001604755.1 Lepidothrix coronata
AAGGGGACACTTAAGGTTCGAATATGAATAATTTAGGACATTTGAACATAATTAAATAAATGTTTTATTATATTCCTCATGTTTTTAAGTTGTTAAATATGTTTATTCTGCAATCAACTCTTCAAGAATGCTATCTTAATAACACTGATATTCAGGCTTGCAAGAATATAATTTAACTGCAGAAAAGACTCTTTTTGTAATATTTCAATGATATTTCTCAAAGGTCTTAGCTCAGCTTTTAATAATGACATAGTATCGATCTATTACAAGGGAAGGGGTTTTCAAAGAAACATTCTTCTCACACTTCTACAAAACTAGGAAATGCTTTTCCTCCAGTCTCATGTAAGATGGCAGGGGTGTTACGCATTTGCCTGGGCTCTTAATTGTAATTCTGGGCCAGCTACAAAGCATTTTCTAAAGACAGTTTGTTCTATCTGACTATATTTTTTTGGTGCTAGATAAGTAACTCTCCTCAGCACAGCTTTATGGAATTACAGGCTGTGAGGCAAGCATTTTGCATGTCAAGAGCAAATTTGCAACAGACTTCAAGGAAGTCAGGAGCCATCATGCAAAATAATTTCATAAAATTCAACTGACTTCAACTGAAATCAATGGGAGGCTTTCCTTTGACTTCAATGGGAGTAGAAACAGATGCAGAAGGGGCACTTTATAAGGAGAAAAAACTAGTTCATTTAGGATTTTTACACATAATTAAAGAAGTATTCCATTATTCACATATATGACTGCCAACTTGTTGTACCATGTCTTTCATGATTAACAATGGTTGCATAGTATCCAAATGAAAATTCTGGCTACTTCTGGCTATCTGGCTTAAATGCAATGAAACATAATGTGCCAGAGTCTTGCGATACCATATGTGTACGCCAAGGATGATCTTTCTACATCATATGCAGTTATTTTACATGGGTTGAGTTTAGAAGGGCGGGGATTCATTAAAGAATATCCACACTGCTATTAGGAAATATTTTTAGAATACAATGGTGTTAGCGTAACATGTTCAGTGAAAAAAACTGACACTGATTTTAAGGACCTATGAATGTTTCTTCATGCATTGCCTAAACTTGCACAAGAATAGCTTCTTCCATAGCCAGAATACTTGAAGACACCCTGAGTAGAACCATACTGCCCTCTGTCCCACAAGCACTCAGAAACAGATGTGCAACCACATATAATCTTGTGTAGTCCTATGAAGTTCTACTAAAACTACCATATTTTTACTCTGTGCTTTAGTGAAAAGTTTTCACCTTTTCTACATGCGTGGCTCTCTAATATACCAGTGTATCTAATATACTGTGACAGTGATAAAACTGTTGTAAATTACATGCAACCATATTTCAGGTATTTTATTTTAAAGGTGCATCAAAGATATTATTTCTAGACTGTTGCTAGTTTAGCCATACTGTCACTGGCTCTACCTCTTCTGTCATGTTAAATACAAACTCTTACTCTTCAATAAGTGTCTCACAGCCTTGTCTTCCAAATCTTCCTTCTGTTCCTTAGTACCTAGACATAGATTTGCCCCTCCCATTATTGTAAAACTAAAATTCTGCCTGTATTAGGTACATTTGCAAGGAAGCATTTCTATAATTTTTTCCCCCCACTGTTTCTGATACTGGAAAGTGCTCTCCTCAATCACCTGCAAAGCTTCAGTCACCTTTCCTCAAATCCTTATTAAAACTTTTTTATTCTGATTTAAAAAAAAATTACATAAAAAACAAGCTTCTGGAAGAATATGGCTACCTCAGTGCAAAGGCTTTGTTATGAAAATATAAAACAAATATCACTATTTTTTTTTTTTTTAGACAACCTAAAGCCTATTGGCTTAATTTGCATACTGAAGATTGAGGTCCATACTTTTTGCTTCCTTCCTGGACATAGTAGACCAACTCTAGTGGCAAGTGTCAGTCAACAAACATTAGTGTCACAAGAAAGGAGAGTTCATAAAGAGAAATCAAGGTACTGATGGGATCTCTTCAGCAGTGGCATTTCCATCCCAGCTGACCATACTGCTCATATTGCTAATGTAAGTGATCACATTTGATATTGTGCTACAAGAGACAATTATTTTTAATAGCTGATGGTATAAGAACTATATTTACTTGTCTTTTATAGTGACAAGATGAAGCCATTAAGTCAATCCTTAAAAATTACCAGAAAAGAGCAAAACCCTTAAGAATTTTTTTTCTCAAACTTAATTCAGGATGATATAAGTATTTAATACCCTAACTTCATTCTAACAAGGGGTGTTTTTGCAGTTACCTCAATATTTGCAAGGTTGTGTGACTCATGAACAAATTGCGTTCATGGTTGGGTTGCATTTGCACAAGTCAGTGTGTGAATTTTACATGCAGATCAACAAGATGGGACAGATTTAGGTGTGGACATATTTATATAAGGGATTTGAATATGGGCATGGAAGAGTGGAAAGCAAAATATCTGCATTGGTACATTTGCCACTTCAGGCAGAAATTGCTCACAATCATACTGATGAAACTTTAAAGAGACTAAATTCATACAAGGCATTAAATAGGATTTTGTCAGAGAGTTTGCGGTAGAAGAAGCTGAAAGCCAATGACATCCCAAATCCTTAACTAAACTTGGACTGATGCCACATGTTAATCCTTCACCTACAGCAAATTATGTGGACCTCATCCCAAAAATGGCAACCAGCCACAAAGCCTCTCCAATGAAGTACAATATGCCACTGAGTTTTAAAGGGAACTACATGCATGCAGTTCAATTAGAAATAAAACAGCACATTGTGCAGTGTCTCCTACTAATACGTGTGCATAATCTGGCATATTGATGTAACTCACAGGAGGGAGGTGGCCCTTAGTTTCACACTGAAAATTCATTGCTTAAAAGGTGAAGTGTGGACACAAAACTTTAGCAATTAAGAAGATATTGCTTAAGGGATAGGTAGATGATGAAGCACCCTATCCAATAAATCTAGAAGAAAAGTAGATTAGGCAAAGATTCAATCAGATTATCATGTCTATCTCACACTTTCTTGTATCTCTCCAGATTTTTTATTCAGTGTTTACTTGGTTTATTCAGAAAGTTAATCTTTAAAAGGAGAAAGAGAACAAAAAAAATTTGTGTCTTAAATAAGAGTAAGAGATCAAATTTAAGATCAGAAATCACTCACGTCAGTACAAATTTGGATAATAAAAATGTATCTTGTACAATAGACTCTTTTTATAGGGAGCTATTCTTTTTTAACTCCTAGTAACTCCTTCATATTTCATGTCAGAAATAACTTGTAAACTTAAGAAAAATGGTATTCCTTATGATTTTCAAGGAATGGTTATGTAGGTGAGAAAAAAACATGTGAAAGTATTTAATAATCAACCTTTTTGCAACAGAGAAACCAATAGGATGATCTTGTCTTCAATCCTGCATTGTTCAATGTATAGCTTGTTTATTGTGTCATTTTCCAATTTGAAAAAAATTTCTTTGGATGTAATTTTGTCCTTTTGGTTTTGACAGAAATGCAAAAAAAATCCCTACCATACATTAATTTTAGTAGGTTGTATTGGTTCATTTGAATACATGCCCAGAATAAAGACAAGAACAACAGACATTCAAACACTACAAACCAAAAAATCTTTTATTTCAGTGAGAATGAAAAAAACTACTAGCAAAGAGAATCAAAAGCTAAAAAAGAATACAAAAAAACCTACTTTACCAGTTGGCATTCATACAATACTATGAACAGCTTTTATTACAGTATTAACTAGTAAAAAGAGGATTAAAAGGATACAAAAAAAGGATATAAAACATTTGCTTTCTTGGTTGCTTCCTATCAATAAACTGTGCTTACCTACACAGACAGACCAGGGCTACCAGGATCTGCAGCAGCTGGTCAGTACCCATGCTTAGCGGGCATCCCTGCAGAGCAACACAGTCTCAATGAAAGGATGAGTATTGAGCAATACTCCAGCAGTCCTGACACCCTATTTTATCAGGTCTACATTACAACACATAGGGCCAGTACATAGTATAAGGTGATGCTTGAGTGGCAGCCAAACACCGCCTATTCATTACCTAATAGCAACAGTCTACGCATGCCCTGCTGTAGGGCAAGAGGGCGAACGACCCCTGCCCACATAATCTTCCTCTCACCATCATCTTTCTCATCCCTATGTATGACCTCTACCATTGTGTTTCAAGGGGATTTCTATCTATCTTGCAGTATGGAGCCAAGCCAAGGAGGAACTCAGCTCTGATAATAGAGGACATCCAGTTAACTTGCTAAAAACACAATGGACCTTACAGTTAACTTGTGCGATAAAGTTACATTGTACAATACTCTGACTGGTTTCACATCCTAATAACTTTCTCACACCTCTATGCTCCACTGATCATCTAAATCAAAAGTACCCCCTTTACATAGGTTTCTAAACTGTTTGTCATCAATTTATACATTGCTCCTTGCCTACACTCCTCTGCTAGTCACTCTAAACTGGTACTCTTTTGCTCAAGATTCGGACGACAACATTCAGTTTATTGAGTTCATTGTTCTATATTTTTTCATGGCTTCTGAAGAAGAACAATGATGTTTCCCTGTTGTTTGGGGGACCTTGCCCTATTTGTGCTGACTTCAATTGCACTTGCAAATAGATAAAACGTTAAGGTAAACTCTCGGAAATGCATTCACTCTGAATGAAATGTGACAGAACACAATTTCCTGTGTTCTACTTTTTCTGTAGAGCTGACAGGGTGTAGGCCAACCCAGAAAAGCAAGACAATGGTAGAGGAATACGCAACTCTATCAATATTGCAATTTTAGTTGTCATGTTGTCTTGTACCTAACTCAGATACCAAAATGAGTAACATTTTGAAGTTGGAGGTGGGGACGTGTGCTACTGGTCTGGCTGTCCCAGTATGCAGAAGCACTGGAGCACCCTGCTCTGAGAGGCCTCCTGAAGTGCAGGGGCTGTTGTGTGGAGACAGCTGCAGGTGGGGGGTTGGGTTGCAAACACTCAAAGGACTGCCTGTCCCATGTCAGCAAGTCCCAGGAATTGTCCAGTGCCATTCTCTCTATTTCCTTGTTTTCTTCATCATGGAAAAATGGACTTGCTGGCTGCTACATGCCTCCCTCCATCAGAAACACTGTGTCCAAATCCTCACTGCACATATTCTGGGCTTGTCCCTGGCAAGAGCTGGGGCATTATCTGTGGGACAGTGCGGGACAGATCCCTGGATCGCAGACAAAGCCTCACTCAGGACCCTGTGCACAATGCATTCGGCTGTGTTCAACAGAGTCTGGCTGCATCCTCAAGGACTGTGCAGGGCAAGGATTTGTCTGTCTGCCCCTGTTGCTCTTGCCTTCTTGCCAAAGGCAGGAGAAGATGCTGCCTTTGCCACCTCTTGTGCTTTGTGAGCAAGAGGCATGTAGTGCTTCTCTTTCTCTGGTGCTACCTGCATCTGCCTGTAGTCCATCAGTGGCTAGGAGGTGGTGTGGGAGGGAGTTAGCTGCCTTGGCAGAGCTGCAAGCCTGGCCCTAGACCCTGGGCAACTCTGTGTGACTCTAACCCATCACTGGCCTCTTTATCTTGCCCTGTCCCTCACCTCATGTATGCCTCCTCCACATGCTCGACAGTCCCTTGACAGGCCAGGACTTGGGGTTCATCTTTTTCTCCATAGGCATCTCTGTTGTCCTCTGCCACAGAGACACCCGGGGGGGGGGAGATTCTGTGTCCTAAGGGAGGTGCTCTCCTGCTAGTGGGTACGCTAGGGCTCTCCAGTCCATAAATACCTCCCTGGTCAGGGCTGGGCCCTGCAGTGTCACAAAGACCTCTAGGCATGATGTGGCCCTGCACCACAAAAGGCCCTGGAACACTCCTCTTTCATGAAGGGCCATGCTCTGGCACTCCTACAACAGCAAAACTGTACAGAACTGGTTGGAATCGCTTGGAAAGATCTGGAACTGGCATGGACCAACCCCTGTTTTCCCTTCATAGAGGCCACATCTGGCCCAAGCCAACACCTTCCACACAGCCCGTGGCCTCTGCAGAGCTCAGCCCTGTCTACATTCAGTAGCTCAGGATGCCACTACCCAGGGCAACCAATGATGGGGGGGGATATGGGAATCATGCTAATGTTCAGGGATGTGGTACAGTGCTGCTACCCTCACTGGGACATGGGGACAATGGCCCTGTAGAACCCCACCACTTACCAGTCACCAGCCTAATGTAAACCATTTACTGTAACACTTTGTGCCTGACCTGTGAACCAGTTGCTAAGCCACCACATGACATGTCTACAGCTGTGTGCTGCACAGTTTGTGCAGGATACTGTGAGAAAGAGTATCAAAATCTTTACTGAAATCCAAAAATATTTCATCTGGCTTCCCTTGGTCATCTATGTGGGGAACTTTGTCCCAAAAGGAAATTGAGTGCGTCAAATAGGACTTTCCCCTGGTGAACCTGTGCTGGCTGTGACCAATACCTGCATTGACTTTCGTGTGTTATTCCAGATTTCCCAGAATAATCTTCTCTGTAATTCTGCCAGGCACTGAATGGAGGCTCACAGGCCTGGAGTGATCAGGATCACCCCACTTGCCCTTACTGAAGATTGGGACATTTGCCAGCTTTCAATGGGCTGGCCAAGTCCTAGATACCCAAGACTCTTGAAACATTGAGAGAAGTTTCACAATGACATCTGGCAGATCTTTGAGTACCCTGGGGTGAATCTCACCCCGTGAGGTGATTGTGCTTATCACCTAACGGGTCAATGTTATTTCCTGACTGCATTTTATTATTAACATATTTTAAATTTGATATTTTGATTGTCCCCCACAACCTGATCTGATCAGTCTCTTAAAAATTACAACAACATATGAGCAAGTGATGCTTTCTGTATCAGAGTCCAGTCCCTTGCTGTTATAAGCACTACAACAGATAGTATCATTTCATTGAGTTAATACATCCCTTACAGTCTAGATGTTCCTGCTGGAAAGGATATAGTAAAGATATGCAGGCTTTGTACACTTTTGTTTAAAATGAGTATTTCTCAATCAACTAACACTCACTAACACATAAGCATGGAAAAGACTTCTTCAGTAGAATAATGATATGCTGATAAACTTTAATCAGAGGAAGTCTGAACTAGACCTCAGTGCCTATTTTATCTTCATGTTTTCTCTAAAAATTCTTGCATATTCAGACCAGAATTGTTTGCAGGAGGAAATTGCTTTTACCTGAACTTCTCAAAAAAAAAGGGGATCATAGTAGTTTTCAAAAAGCAAAATAAACTGGACATGACTCTGTCAAAATGTCTCTGTGGACATTTTTAAAAACCTTCTGCCATTTTGTGGTATTTTATGAAATCATCAAATGCATCTTAGCTTGTTCAGAAATCTTTCCCTTACTCAAGGCTTGGTCAAGAATGTCTTCTCGAAAAACAACCATTTTTACTATCAGTGGAGCAAGTGACGTCTTCAAAAGGAATAGTAAGAAAGTCTTGTATGTTAATCACTAGGAACATGTGCAAGTGTGTTTCTCTGTTCATGCGTATGCTAACGCATGCAAGAGAAAGAGAGAGAGGGGCAGGAAAGGAGAAGGGGGAGAGGATGAGAGTTTCTAAAAGGGCATGAGCCAACATCTTCTGAATGCTGAGAGAGGAAATAATGAATTCTGAAAGCTGTGGGTTTTTTTAAGCTATGCTACCTAGAAGAGTGCTGGTGTAGTTTTATTTGGGAATCTCTGTGAGAATATTGGAATTTGCAATGGCATTTTAGACTGATTTAATGAGCAGCTGAGTTTTACAGTACCCATTAATAGTTTATGATACACAGAAATAGCCTGGAAAAAGAAAGTCCTGTTAATGTACTAGTTTGGTTTTAAAAGAGATACAAACAACACAAATTCAACTAAACTGATTTGTCTCATTTCACTAGAACTTAGATAACATAGTCTATTCCTGTTGAGGATTATGTTTCTGGCTGGTAAGCAGATTTAACTCCAGCTCTTCAGGTACCGGGATAGTCCTCCTTCCTGTTCCTCTCCATTACAGCAATCATATCAGACATGGATTTGGCATTATTTGTAAATCACAAAGAAGCTTTAGCTTAAGGCAGAAGTCTGCTTTACTGACATTTGAGACAGACTTAAAGCAAGTGTGTTAGTGTAATAAAACTTTTCTCATGAACTTATGAACCTATAGCTCTTCAAGATTTGTCTCTCATGGTTTACTGTATAAATGGTATGTATACTTTCTTTTCTAAGTATCTGTCAAAATGATGCATATCTTTCACATAAAATATATCTCCGGATGCACCCAAATACAAGATATGTCTAAGAAGGCAAGGAACATGCTGAAAAGGAGAAAATTTATCTACGTGATTTAAATAGCATTTCTGAATGCCATCTATCTCTCTTTTTAATGAGACAAAACAGTGTTGTTTAGTTCAAAGCCTCTGTCATCAGTGAAATTCATATAAATTTGCAAGCATTTGAGCAGCAAATTTTCCCAGTCACTTCAAGAATATTGTAATGAAGTCACTGTGACATACTGTTGAGGAGTTTTCAGTGGGAGTATGTTATATTTTTGACAGAAAAGTAATTTTGGAAATGTAAAGGAAATTCAAGTAAACAATGACTTCTCTTTAATGCATCTTCCAAGCTATAATGCTGAGTTTCCCAATGACATGAACACAACTGTAGAGTCGGGGGGAAGAAATTTTTAATGAACACTTTTTAAAATTTGTTGGAAAAGACCTCAGTTCAGCAAAATGCTGAAACAGTTTTTAAGTATTATTAAAGTAGAGAGGATCTAAACATGAAGTTAAGTGGTTTGCAAAGGGGATAGCTTCTGATTTGGGCTATTAACGAAGACATAATTCTTAAATAATGATATTGTAAAGTTTTTAAAGTTCATTGTCCTGAACAAAGATCACATATTTTTGGTAGGAAAAGGAACTTTTTCTGTTACAAGGAGTGTTGGTTTTTGTTGTTCCCCCCCCCCCATGGGGTTAATAGTATATTAATAGATGATTGCATTTTAACAGATAGATTGAAAAAACAATCTTAGAAATTCCTTAAAAAGATTTTAAGAAAACAGTAATCTTCCACTTTCTGTTGGTCTAAATTCTTAAAAGTAGCAGTCTTGGTACAAAGATAGCTTAGTTTTATAGGAAGGACATAAGAACAGTGACCGTATGTTTCTTAAGACATTTTATAATGCTCTAAAGACATTTTGTATTCCTTTAAACACATTGTATAAACAAAATACTTGATGGAAAAAAATTTCTATTGTCATTTTTGTAGAATGCTGTGCCTAACTCATCTTCGAGTGATGTGACCATCTCAACCTCATTCTGCCTTTTGCTTCAATATTTGCTCTTTCCGAATGCAATATCTTTTAGGTCTCTTTCTGACCTGTCTCCTTCCTGTCTCTACCTTCAGAAGACAAATGTCCAAAGCAGCAGTTTTTGTGACATATCCTTATCTCGGTGTTGGCAACCTAAGTATAATAAACCTAACCCACCTCTGAAATGTTAAAATGCCCCAGAACCCATGTGCCTAGTATGTGTTGGACTTGAGGCTGTGTTGGTCAACCTTGCAAAAGAAGTGCTAAGTTCTTCCAAATTTTAAGCATCTTGATCCATGCTGTTACTCTTCTTGGACTATCAATTACCTGGAAATATGAAAAAATTACTGAATTCTACATTTTTGCTTGGAGAAAGCAAAAAGACATAGGGTACTACATCTTGGTGTGAGGGAGAACACAGAGCGGGCTGGTGCTTCCTGCACCAACTTTGCTTCCTACCACACTTTTTAATAAATACAATCTTGTGCCAATAAGAGATTCTATCCTTAGAGTGAGAAAAGAATGGTTAAGAAGGAGAACCCAAAATACCTTTTTATTTTATGTATGTTACTGTTTTGTTTGTTTATTTACAAAGAGAATGTGTGCCTGCTGCTAGTACATAGCTTTTGTATCTTCTTTCACTATCCACAAATTTGAAAAAAATATTTCCATGAAAATAGGTCTTGCTTAATGAGCAGGACATGGAGTAGGATCATATATGCCAAAAGCCACAGCTGGAAATAGCAAGTTGTATGACTGCCTCCAAAGCAATGACCTTTCTTTTACTGTGACAGAGTTTACCCTGTTTAGCCAGGTACCCAAGATGAGTCCACCCTGAAGGATGAGTAAGTTTCTTGCTGTTGTTATTCAGCTTTAACTCTTCAGCCAACTGAAGTATACTGTCTTGCTATGGACTTAAAAGCAAAGCATGTGGCACAATTTAATGGGCAGATAAAATGACCTTTATATTCTATACTTCCTTTAAAAGTTGCTATATCAGTTAACACAGTGGTTTTTTGTATCATGTAAGACTGATAACATGAATCGTTTCCCTTTTAGATGTCCTATTTGTTTGATCATCTCTTGTTTTATATAGCTACTATTTTAGAAAAAGAGAGAAGGAGCAACAAAAAAAAAGAAAAAGAAAAACAGCAATAAGAAGAGAAAAAGAGGTCCTTCTCTCTAACAGTGTGTCATAAGTGGTCTAAAGAGAAGAATGATTCTCTTGCAAGACCAATTTAAGTAGCAGTTGAGCCAGAGTCCCTGTTCTTACTTCCTTGTTCTCAATTTTCACATAGTGACAGAAGAATTGGATGGCACCTGCCTTAGGTACTTTCACTGTTGTTATCTCTGCAGTTAGAGACTCTTGTATTTACACATGCTTAAGGGCGCACCTTTCAAAGGTGTCTAATCTGCTCCTACAGTGGATGGCTGAATGTCTTCCTGACCATATCTGCAGAGTTTAAAATTACAGGGTGAGTTTAGAGTAGGTGTAACTACCTATACATTCTTTTAGGCACATCTTATCTTTTGAAGGACTATTGATAAATCCCAAACTAATTAAATGCCATGTCAGCTTTTCCTAACTCTACATAAGATGAGTGAGGAGAAAACAGTGACCATTTCTAGCTTTTGGCAGAGAAATATTAAGAGATTCACCACACTGTATGCTGCCAGGATAACTCTCAACTATCCCTTTTTGCTTCACTCTGTTATCTATTTGGTAAATACTAACACTGCCCGCTTTAAGAATGGTGGGCCCTGACAGAAAGCCAAGTTCCAAGACACTATAGAATCATAGAATCAACCAGGTTGGAAAAGATCTCTGAGATCGTCAAGTCCAACCCTTGATCCAACACTGCTGTGGTTACTAGACCATGGCACTAAGAGCCACATCCAGTCTCATCTTAAAAGACCTCCAGGGGTGATGAATCCACCACCTCCCTGGGCAGCCCATTCCAATGCCCAATTACCCTCTCTGTAAAAAATTTCTTCTTAATATCCAACCTAAACCTTCCCTGGCAGAGCTTAAGACCATGCCCTCTTGTCCTACTGCTGTTTGCCCACCTGGCTACAACCTCCTTTCAGGTAGTTGTAGGGAGTGATGAGGTCTCCCCTGAGTCTCCTCTTCTCCAGGCTGAACAACCCCAGCTCCCTCAGCCTCTCCTCATAGGACTTGTTTTCAAGTCCCTTCTCCAGCCTTGTTGCTTTTCTCTGGACCTGCTCCAGCACCTCAATATCCTTTCTGAACTGAGGGGCCCGGAACTGGGCACAGAACTCCAGGTGTGGCCTCCCCAGCACTGAGTACAGGGAAGAATCACTGCCCTGGTCCTGCTGGCCACACTGTTCCTGATCCAGGCCAGGATGCCATTGGCCTTCTTGGCCACCTGGGCACACTGCTGGCTCATGTTCAGCTTCTTGTCAATCCAAACTCCCAGGTCCCTTTCTGCCTGGCTGCTTTCCAGTCACTCTGTGCCCAGCCTGTAGCGCTGCAGGGGGTTGTTGTGGCCAAAGTGCAGGACCCAACACTTGGCCTTGTTGAATCTCATCTCGTCGGAATCAGACCATCTCTCCAGCTTGTCCAGGTCCCTCTGCAGAGCCCTCCTGCCTTCCAGCTGATCGACACTCCCCCTCAGGTTGGTGTCATCTGCGAATTTGCTAATGGTACACTCAATCTCCTCATCTAAATCATTAGTAATGGTATTAAACATGTCTGGGCCCAACACTGATCCCTGGGGGACACCACTGGATGCAGCACCGTTCACCACCACTCTCTGGGCCTGGCCTTCCAGCCAGTTCCTAACCCAGCACAGAGTGCACTTGTCCAATCTGTGGGCTGCCAGCTTTTCCAAAAGTATGCCATGGGAGAATTTTGCCAAGGCTTTGCTGAAGTCCAGATAGACCACATCCACAGCCTTCCCCTCATCCACCAGGCGGGTCACCTGATCATAAAAGGAGATCAGGTTGGTCAGACAGGACCTGCCCTTCCTAAACCCATGCTGGCTGGGTCTGATCCCTTGTCCATCCTGTAGGTGTTGTGTGATTGCAGCTAGGATGATTTGCTCCATAACCTTGCCAGGCACTGAGGTCAGGCTGACAGGCCTGTAGTTTTCTGGGTCCTCCTTGCAGCCTTTTTCCTGGATCAGCGTGACATTCGCCAACTTCCAATCATCTGGGACCTCCCCAGTGAGCCAGGACTGTTGGTTGATGATGGAGAGAGGCTTGACAAGCTCTTCTGCCAGCTCCCTAATCACCCTTGGGTGGATCCCATCTGGTCCCGTAGAATTGTGGGGATCTAAGTGGCTCAGCCGGTCACTGTTTCCTTCTGGATTACAGGGTGGCTACTTTACTGCTATGTCTCAGCACCTAAGAGCAGTAAGAATCCTCAATTAATTATTTCTTTAATATTTGGGAACATGTATCTGACTTTCATATGGGAAATACTTAGAAAGAGGGAAAATATCTAGTCAGTGCTCCACTAGCTTTCACATCTAGTGGCAAGCGTTTAGCTCTGAGGCAACACAGGAGATAGCAAAGAAATATGCTAGGGCTGGGATTCAGCTGCAGGTGGTAGTCAGCTAATTGTGTCCTGATGTCGGTGAACAATATATCAAGCCTCAGTTGCAATCAGTGAAGATATAAAGAATTTATCAGTGGAGTCTCAAATACTACACAGATGATCAGTGCATGTGTTTATTTGCACTTGAACTAAGTCCTCCACAGATTTCTTTACAGATACCAACGAGGGGCATAAATCGGTTGTTTAATGCAAAGTGATGTTTGAGAAGTCACAGAATATCTGAGATATCCTAATGAGACTGATAGATGAGGGACTTCATGCATAAGCATTTCTGAGCTCCATCAAACTTGATGTTTGACATGGCAAAGTCAATGTCATGGATAGTGCTGCTGAATGATATTTCTATTTATGTATATTTTCAACATAGCAAGCTGAGTGAGAATACTGGCTGGGTAGCAGAACCAGCAGGGGAGCCAGGGATGATGTCTGCAGAGAGCTCTGCATGCCACAACCAGCTGGAGAACTGAGCATGTGGATACTTGGTGCAGTTCCTTCAGGGAAAGGGTTGCTATCATGGGACCTCCTTAGAAGCAGGGTCTTGTTTTTCCAACACTTCTGGCATTAATGGCTTTATAACACATAGTCCAGATCTTAATGCTAAATGACTGCGCACTGCAAGTATATGGAATAATAATCATTATTTATTTGATGGTAAAATCCTGGCAGCTGGAAAGGACCATTCTTTTTCTCAATAGACAAAAGTAAATGTGTTGTCTGTAGTGTCCCTAGTGCCTGCAGTGTGTGGTTGTAGATGTGATGACCTAAGAATATTGGCAAGTTTGGAGGTAATGTCAATGTCTTTTATTAGACTAGCTTTGCTTTGCTTAAATAGATAAATAACCTTTCCAATGTTAGAGATTGCTACAGAAATGTAATAATTTCCATCTATAATGCCCTAAACTTTTAGAATCACAAGAAGAACACGGGCTCAGAGATGACCCATCCACCCAAACCCTCAGTTCTATGCAATACCAAGGGACATTCCTGATATGCACAAGTCAACTGAAAATAGTTTGGACCCCAGTGCACTGCCCTTTTAGTGAACCAGAGTCAGAAAGCTGGTTGATTAAAACTCAAGTCTTCCATCCTCAGTGTGAGATGTGCTGCAGTACACATGGGAAGTTGTCTTTTTCTTCTTTTTTGGTGGGGGAGTGTGCGTGTGTGTGAGTGTGTTAGTGCTTGTACTGAATGACTGCAAGGATTGCATCTAGTTCTTTCAAAAGCAAGTCATTCATTAGGATGTTTTACCTTTACTAAAAGACGTTTTCAACTTTGGCATGGCCATTGGCCAGAAAAGCAATTTCCGTTGTTTTTTTTCCCCTTCAAAAAAAGGGGTTTGAAACCATCAGCCTGTATCGGGAAGAAGGATTTCAGTTTTAAAGGTGAAATAACATTCACTCCTTTTACATGATAAATGGAAGAAATAGGATACACTAATGAAAGAGAGAGGACATAGCAATTAAAAATACCAGAAGAGGGTGGTACACAAGTCTATCCTCATGTTATCTTAAAGTAAATTAGCATGAAAGGTTAAAGAAGCCAGACTTCTTTTACTTCATAAATTACTCAGCTTTCAGTACAGATTTTACAAGAGCACGTATTACTTACCTGAACAACTGATAGCGTGGTATTTATCACATGCTGCCTCCATTTGTAAGGTCGTAAATTCCCTCGCTGTGGTTGCCTGTAACTTGTTTTAGTGCTAAGTGTAGCACTAAAATGCTGAAAGGAAATCTACAGATTTAGCTTATAATAACCAACTCTGTTTTATCCTATCTTGAAGGAAGTGAGAGATAAGGCTGAGGTTGCCTAAAATGAGCAGATACAGGAATAATTGCTACTTAGTGTCTTAACTGTCATTTATACATTGATTCCTGGCATTTTAATGGATGAGGAAAGAAAGTTTTTACTTCCTACAATAAACCAAGGTACTTCAGCTTGGTATCTCCCCTGAAACTTGTCCTTTGCAACTTAAGCACATAAATCAATACAAATAAATAATTACAAATGATAAAATGTACATATATTAAGATATATTGTATTTATAGAATATACTTTATATTTAAGTAAATAGTATTAATAATTTAAAAAGTTACTGTTCTTTTTCCACATGTGTCCTGGTGATAGTAAAATGTTGTTTAGACAGTCTTTTCATTTCAAAGCAGAATGAGGCTTTTAAGTTGCAAAACTTTTAGGGTAGAAACTTAACTTTGCTTTCTTCTATGTGAAACTAACCCCATTGTCTGATTAATTGATTACATCCCAAAGTATGTCATAATTATTTCCAGTAGACCTTAGACTGTTTTTTCTTTGTTACATTTGGGGTTTTTTTGGTTGTCTTTGTTTCACAACTTATAGGATACAAGTTTCTACTGCTTTATGGTGACTTGCTTTACTTTTGTGGGATAATTATGATATCTTGAAAACAGTCAGGTATGTGCTGTTTACTGCAGATCTAGTGTGTACTTTACACTGTGCAGACTTCATGTCCAACAAAACTATGTTTTCTACACAGATATCTATAAAAGTTGATCTCCTGAGGCATTATGAGATGTCTGGAAATAGTTTGGTATTGATACCCTAATAATGCAGAATCAGATTGTAGCATTATTGGAAATCAAGCTGTACTGTTTTGTGATTTACATTACTCTAACACATATGACATCTGCTTGAAGACTCAAGGAGTGTGGTTAATAATGCTGCTGGCAGGTCTTACTCTTTTCTTCATTTTGCAGATGTTATATCCAGTGGTACTCAGTTTGATGCCTCTCCTGAGGCATTCATTAAAAATCTGTGGTGTTGTATGCTTGTTGTATATTATGTGCTACAAGAGTGCGATGAAGATGACTTTCTCAGGTCTTTCTCAGCACTATGACATCCGTTCTTTGTGAAAACAGGCACTTTGGAGGTTTTCAAATCTACATATATCCTGTTGTACAGAAAAACATTACTTCACTGACAGTCATGTACAACTGCTAAAATGTATTCAAATTTAATAGAAGAGTTTTTTTTATGATGCATATTTATCTAACAAACCACAAATCCTTATAAAAATTTACATGATAAGCAGGCTGCAGCCGTAATCATCCTGTTTTACACTCATGAATATAAAGCAGAATTAATACTTTATTTCAGAGATTGAAGGTAGAGAAAATTATTTCCTCAGGATTGCAGAAAGATTTGTAAATCAAGATTTGAAAGCAGAATTTATTTTGAATAAGATTCATGAAACTGTAGCCATCTACATAACCCACATCCTACCTATTTAATAGCTCAATTCAGACACCTGAATTCAGGCATCTGGTGACATTTGAGATGACTTGGGGCACCAGGGATGCGGTCATATGCCTGGGAGATATCACAAAGGACCTGAGGGATACCCAAGCCCTTCTGATGTAAGACTTGAAAGGCAGCATGATATCCTAAGGTATTTTAGAATAGATACCTACACTTAGACAGCTGAATCAGGTCTTTCCCTTCCTTTCTGTTCTGTGCTTTTAATCATCTTTGGATAGAAGATTACCCACTTTATTTGCTGGCAGTAAACAGGGAAATAACTTCAGTGACATGAGCAATTGCCAAGGTGACAGTAGTCCTGAAATTTTTTATTTATTTGGAGTCCTGAGAAGAAAATTCAGGAACCTGTTACCAGGACTTTGTAACCTGCATCAGTGAACATCTCTCTGGGCACAGATGATCCCTGGATGATCCCTGGTCCCATGATTATGTATACAGCACTTCTTTCCTTCATTAAATGTGTGTTTCTCTTTCTTTTCATGGTCATGCAGGGGCAAGGAATGTAGGACTTGATGTGCACTTGACTACTGTAATGAAGCTTGAATTTGGTTTTCGTAAGCATCTCAGGCTAGCATCAGAATATCCTGCCTGAATGTGACACAGAGAAAGCTACAATTAGCTGAAGAAATCAGCCTCTACATACCTTGTGACAATGTTTGAACTAAGCTAATGCAATTAACATTTACTGTATTTTCTGCAATGTCTTCAAAACCAGAGGAAGGTACTAGAGACTTACCTTAAAATGAAGAAAGGGTAAAAAAGTTGAAATTTCTAGGAAACTGAAATTATGACTTTGGAATACCCACAGTTTGAGTCTACAGTGAAGAAGCTAGCTGTTTTCAGCTTTACAACATAAGGCAAAAACGTAACACAAAACTTTCCCCACTGGGTCAAAGTAAGGATTTATCCTGTTGTTAGTTGTGAGACACATTAGACACCTTGGCAAGACCATGACAAGCAATCAAATAAATGTACCCTGCACTATATTCCTCATCTAGGCTTTTGTAGGCAGATGTCTTTTATAATACAAAATAAATACTTCGAAAGGAAAACCACACAGGGGTGAATGGAGGTGTTGTCTTTGTTTTAAATAGCTCTAGATGGATTTCCCACCACCCCTTTTTTTCCAGTTGCTTTTTTAATCATGTGGGAAGGAGATATTTGAAAAATCACCTCCTCTTTATTTGTTCCCAACCTGAATTTTGCAGTCCTCATGTCTCTGGGAAGTGCTCTTCAGAGTACTTACAGCACTAATATTGGAAGAGATTTCAGGGTAATAATTAACAAATGGTTAGCCTAAACTCATTTTACATAGGGGACTGAAAAGCCTCTGTATGGAAGTAGCAGTTGGTGTTCTTACTGAGCCTGGGCTTTGCTAGGAACAGAGAGGTGAAAGGCTCTTTATTCTGTTCTCACTACCAGTCTCCTGCACCACACAGTTCTCCAGGATGCAGGATTTAAACGTTCAGCAAAGTGATTTCCACTAATACGACAAAACTCTTCACGGTGAAAGCCCAGCTGGAGAGTTGCACCTTTTATAGAAGCTTAACACTGTGTTATTACTAGCATTCTGAAAGTAATTTGTGACAATAAGGAAAGAAATAGGGCCATCAATCAGGCTGTCAGTTCCTGTTTCAACCAGAACACATTCAAACAACAGATTGTAAACCCAGATCTTTCAGCGTGCCAGTTTAAGAAACCTTTTCTTGCTGATTCGTAGCCTCAGGAGGAGGAACTCTTTCTAGATGCTGGTAGTGCTCCTTATTTAATTCAGTGTAAATTCATAAAATAAATTACCCTGATAATTGGTCATGTCCTCAGTCGATGTGCACACACACTGCATTTTTTCCATAGATGCAAAGCAGATTTGTAGTTTAAAATTAGTGCAATGATAAAGGAATATTAATAGTAATAGACTTGTGCCAAATTTTATGACCAGCTATGATAAAAAAGGAGTTCAGCTACTTTGAATAATGGGATCTGTCAGATCCTACTGACTGTTTCATAGGTCCTGATGGAAAACTCAAGAGCATAGAGAGAATGCATTTGATTCTTTCATTTAAAATTGAATAAATGCGGTACTAGTACGATTTCAAAAGAGTAATGCTAAAAAAACCTGATGCTGAGATAAAGGTTGGGTTAAACAGTCCTCCAATTTTATTTTGCATCCTGCGAGCTAGCCTTCTCAGCTGATTCTTGGGTCTCCCTGTTTAGGAATTTGAACCTATTCAGTCTGAAACTGCAAGCTGCAAGCTATGTTGTCAGTATAGCTCAGCCTTTTACAACTAAGCACACAGTGCTGTAAAGGAGTGGCTATAGTAATATTCTTATAATGTTAATATATTATAAATGTTACTAAGGGATTAAATAAAAGATAAAAGATGAAATATTAATAGAATAAATTAAGTTGGCCTAAGCATAGAAGGGGAAGAGAGTTTCATTTGACAGAGTAACATTGTTTAATAAAACAGTAGAGATAGCTGTAAAAATCAAGGAAGTTTCTAAGGATGTTTTGCCTGTGATGCCAATTAGACTCAATAGTAGAAAAAAAGACAAAGAGTTACAGTGTTTTCTGAAACACACTCTCTTCTGTATCAATGAAGCAAGGTCCAATATCTATAATTAGACTAACAGATCCAGCTGAAAACTTGTCTATTTTCAAGTGATATCCATTGACACAGTGAATCAATTTTTGTCTTTCCACAAACATTTTTGTTCTTGTAGAAAAGAGTATATCGAAATACACTAAATTTTCTGACAATTTAGTAAAAAAAAATTTTACTGAAACCTGTTTTTTCCTTCTTCTTTTTTTTTTTTTTTTAATCTCTTCATTTTGTCATATTTACAAAAGCCAGCAAAATAAAGCTACTTTTAGGCAGAGATGACTTGGTAGCCCCTGGAGGAGCTCTGGGGAATGGAATACCTTCCTGTGGCCCCCAAAGCAGCACAGGCGTGTCCTGCCACAGGGAGACCCTCAGGGCAGAAGAGTGTGCTGGATTTTCCAGTCTCTAACAAGCCCTGTACTAACCAGCTCTGTCCATCCTATGAATTTGCATAATTTTAAAGGCCAGCTTAAATAATACTGCAGCCTTTTGAATCTTCCGCTCAGGGAGGATGCATTTCCAAGATGGTGAATTTGTGCCACTAGTGGTCAAGCTTTCATAGGAGTGTAATAATTGACATTTTGCAGTTTTCGAATAATCTGCTTTCCTACTCTAGTGCCAAATGGGTTAGGTCTCTAAAAAATCTGAATCTGAAACCAGGAAGTGACTAGTTGAGAAAATTGTAATTGAGACATCTAAAATTAAAAAGAAAAAAAAATATTAAAAAACTCTAAATTCAGTGAAGAACACTAGAAATATGTATGGCATTTTCAAAACTCCTTGTAAGGCATGATAGGCACAGAACTCTTCAGCATTTCCCTCTTCAACCTTAAGTGTATCATGAGAATTTTTTTCCTTACCATATTGAGAGCCTTCGTTTCTCCTGTATTGTGTCTCAGGATTAGTCACATCACATTACATTCCTGATTTCTACATTTATTTTACCAGTTTGGCTGGAGTATGACAGATCTTATCATGTTTGGCAGGATTTGTTTTGAAGATGAATGGCTCTGCAAGTCTTTGCTCGCAAAGTATGACAATCCACATGCATACTCTTAGCTCTCACTCCATTCATTATTTACTTGTACATGTTTTTATATAATTCTGATGAATTTTGTGCATCCTAATTAAGGCACAGATATCTAAAAGCACATTTAGAGAGTCTGAAAAACAATGCTCAATGCTCTGAAATGACAATGAATTTTGAAGTGATAGGAGATATAAGCTTTTAAAAATTATTTTCTAAGCAAGATTTGATATGTGAAATAAACAGTACTGTTGCAGACACAAGGCTTAAAATATGTCCATTTGAAAATTTTACAGTTCTTTTCATTTGGCCACTTTCATGATCTTCTATTTGTAATTTATGAAAAATCATGTGAAAAAATTTCATAAGTTAGAATGTCTGGAAAATGTTTATTCTTTTAGATGTATATGTAGGGAACGGAAATAGTTTTACTTAAAATAATTCACTATTTGTTATTTTATGTTTTAGAAATCTGTCATCTTCTCAGGGAACAGATACCATATTACATGATGTAGGCAGCTTAAAGACACAAAGCAAATCTTTTGTAAATGCATAATCTAAAGTTTATAAATTAGTTATGTATACAACCTGGTGTGTAGAGTCTTTGCTCGTATGTTGGTGACTGCACCACTGTTCCACTGCTTATAATGGAATTTCTGACAGACCTAAGCACTTGCCAGCATGAACTGTCAATTCCAAGCAGTCCTTGATAGTGGGAAGAAGAGTCAGAACACACAATTTTCCTATTCATTACAAATTGAACCGTTACATAGGCAATTGATTTTTTTTTTTTGTTGGCTAAAGCAACATTTTATTTGGGTTGTGAATAAGCTCTTTTGATCTGGGATTTTGAGAAAATATAGAATGAAATGGAAAACACTTGAATACCTGAAGAAAGTGACGTAGTTTCTTTATGTACTGTTCTGAACTTAGCTTATTACAAGGATCATTCTGAAATGAAAATAAGCTCTGCATCAAACTCCTGTAATAACCTTATAAAGTAACATCCTCACTGTCAGACTAAAAGTATATAATTCTTATCTATTAACCTTACTTTGAAAACAGATTTGGCAAAATCTGAAACAAGTGAAAGTTTTTCTGTGCTTGTGAATCAAAGTATTCACTGATAATTCATAAAATTAAGTATTGATTTGGTGTAGTTCTCTATGTCATCAGCTTAGATAACAACATTATCAGTTTCTCAAACAGCGTGAAAAGAACAATTACATTATTATGTGGGATTTGAATCATCTGGGGTGGGAGCCTTGCGGTCTCATGAAGTCACTAGTGCATCTCTCCAGGAATACCTGGCCAGGTTGCCAGGGCCTTTGAGCAACCCGGTCTAGTGAAAGATGTCCCTGCCCATGGCAGGGGGGTCAGAACTAGGTGATCTTTAAGGTCCTTCCAAATCAAAGGATTCTATGGTTCTACGAATTCCTGAAAGTTACAGAAACAAAAGAGTACAAAAAGTATGACTGATTGAAGTTACTTTGTGTTGAATCTTATCAGGATGGAAAATAGTGAATTAATCACTGAACGAGGAACAAATATTTTCTTAACACAATTAATAGGAATCTGGTTCATATATTATATGTAGCCAAAGAATGACCCAGGCCATTGATGAAAATACATGGGTCTTTTGAAAGTTAATTTCCCAAATTTGAAAGCAAATCCTGACATAATGAAGGAAAAAAAAAAACACTATTAATGGGTTGTTTGGGAGAGATCAATAAAGATAATAAAACTAAAGCATTGCAGACTGCAGCTAGGAATACAGCCGCTGAATAAGAAAAGCTAAAGTTGTAAATTTTTAAAAAAATTACACTTCATTTTTATAAAGAAATGAGACAAATTATTTAAATTATTCAAAAAAACCCCTAACTATGATATAGATTCTGTAGGAGACAGAAATTATCTTAGTCATTTAGTAAAGACAAGGATATTTAATAAATAGCCTTTTGCAGTCACATAATAAAATGAGATATATTCAGTAAAAAAATTCTATTCTGTGTTTGAAGTAGGAGAATTAGTTCATACCTTGCAATGTTAATGAAGTACATTCTGTTTCATCAGTAGCTGCAGAAAACATTAACTAACAAAATTAAGAGTGTAACAATTCTAGATCCCGTAGATTGTAGGACTTGTAACCAAGAGTATTAAAGGCATTGGCAGATGACCTTTTTGAGATAGTCGTGTTGATTTTAGACAAGGAATACAACTAGGAGACTTTCCAGGATGCTGAAGAAAAGTTAGTGTTGTGCTAATAATTCATGAGATATTTTATGAGAAATTTTATAAGAAAATTTATGAGCCACAGAAGTATATCTTGATACTAAATCTGAGAAAGAGGTTTACAGGTGAAGCAGCCACTAAAGAATTAAAGGATATTTACATAATTAATTACACTCAACATACTTCAGGAATGTAAATAATTTTTTAATGAACATGTAAACCTGATTTTTCAGGCTGACTATTATGACAGAAATTTATATTTGTTCTATATTTGAATTTGTTTCGTGTGACATCTGAA
Organism: Lepidothrix coronata; assembly: GCF_001604755.1. Lineage (NCBI taxonomy): Eukaryota > Metazoa > Chordata > Aves > Passeriformes > Pipridae > Lepidothrix > Lepidothrix coronata. The sequence continues at coordinate 355,144 of NW_016690437.1, forward strand.
AAATTGCAATATAGGAAATTCAGGAGAGTCAATGTTCACCACACAGAAATCTGGTCAACAGATTACAAAATGAACCTGTAAGTGGGAATGTAAATATTCCTAAAACAATGTCACAGAGATCCAAGTTCATTGCCACTTGATACTGGCAAATTAAGATTAAAGTTTATGGCTGGTGATTTGATTTAAATAAAATAGAAATTCATTATAGTAAATGCTGTAGACGGCAAAAAAAAAAAGCTGTTGGAAAGACAAATAACCTCAGTGACAGATTGCAAATAAAGAACAACCTGGAATGCTTGGTAACTTAAACAACGTAGTCTAAATTGACTGACGATTTACGAACTCAGAATGCATGGATGGATAAGGTGGTTAAAGTCCCATGGAAAATAATGCTTCAGTGCAGTGGTAGCTTTTTAGTTGTTAGGGATGTCAGCAGAAAATTGTGTGTGTCTGTGATGTCTGTGTGCACATGCCATTCTGCAGATGCAGGTGAACTCTGCAATGGTTTTACTAAAGCTGTTTTTCAACAACAAAATCTACCTCATTCAGCTTTGCTAAGAAAAAGAGTTGAAGCAAATCTAATCAGTCAAATTTAACCACGGTGGTAAAAATAAAGTCAAAGGATAGGCAGTGTGTTGGGACATACTGTTTCTCTTATGCACGTTCCCAGAAGTCAGTTCCAGTAAGACGGGGCAGCCAGGGGAATCCCCACTGGGACCTGCACAGATGTGCAGTGCATTTGCTATTCTGTTGTATGTTCGTGTTCTGGTTTGTCGTGGTGCTGGGTTTGGTGAGGGAACTTGTGCCAAATGGGTTTTGTCCTAGACAGAAAAGCACAAAAAAACCCTACCCACCTACCCAAACAAAAAAACCCAGAAAGACTTTATCAAGGATTATATCGTTCTGGAGTAGATACACCACACTCCCTTCAGGCCAAGCTGTTCCTCCTTCAATGTAATGATATATATCAGCTGAACATTGGTTCTCCAAGATGTGTTGTAGCTAACAATTCAAATGCACAGACATTCTGCAGAATACTGTTTTGTGTTTCTCCTGCGTAGTGAAGTAATTCAACTGGAACAAATCACAGTCTTTCTTGTATCCTTAGTTCAAGCAGGATCTTAAAAAATGTGGAAAAAATTGAGAGGTTTCACAATGGACCTACAAACTTCTTTCCAAAGATGTTGTGCAAATATATTGTCTACTTCCACAAAATCCGACTCTTTTCTGTAAAAAAATTAAAAGACTTTTCTTATATACACTCTACTCCATCCAGTCTCACTGTAGCTGTTTGTGGCTGCAAGCGCTTAATGTTGCTTTTCTTTCATGCAAGCAGAGTTAGCCAAACCTGTGAGGGAAGGTGATTTTTAAAAATTGCTAAGCAGGCATGTGCTAGAATTCACAGATGAAGAGACCACTATCTTAGGTCATGAAAAGGACAAATTAAAAAAATAAAAATTTTAAAAATTTAAAAGTTATAAATTCATCCCATCCATTCCCATATGCCAGGGTGGACAATAAGCAGGCATGTCTGCAGCATCTTGGGGACTAATTCTGGTTTTGAGTTGCAGCTTCTCTGCAATCTGAGTCTACACACTGGTCTCACTTACACTGTAGTCTGCAGAAAGTCATCTTGCTCTCCAGTCAGGAAATTTTAGGCTTGTGGGTTTGGAGACAGGGAAAGTACAGCAAGGTTCATGCTTGATCTTTGCCTCAAGCAGACAGGACAGATGCAGTTGTCCCAGACTTCATGGGTGTGCAGACTTAGCTTTGGACTTTAATATAGCTATCAAAACAATTTCTTTGTCCTATTTAGCAGTGGGTAAATATTAAATTTATTCTTCACCATACTACATCATCTTCTTTTCTCCTGACTGAACTGAGAAGTTGAAATTCCTCCTAAGTAACAGCTGCTCTCTACAGCCCAGCTGGCATTCTTATAATAAGGATGTTTGGAGAAAACTGATAAATCTGTGGGGCTCACAGCCTTGTACTGAGGTGCAGTAGGTCTGCAAAGGCGAAATTCAGTTTCTGTTCAGAGCTGAGGGGTTTTCTCAATTCGCATATCTCTCAGGGATAAATCCTTTGCTTTGGAAAGGCAAGTAAAGCAGGTGGGACTCCTGCAAACTCTATCTCCTCCCTGGTATTCTCATGGGGGGAGACATTTGAACTGACAATAAGAAAACAAAAGATTTTTTTTCAACTGTGTCAGGCAATGATGATTATTACACAATAAAGAAGCCTATGGGACCCCAGGGGAAGAGCTGCATTTAGTCATGTCAACACAAGGGGCTGTATGCAATGTACTAGAAAATGCAACATGTACTAGAAAATTTGGCTGGCCTTTCTTTGCACCTTTGGTTTAGCCTCTCATCCAATCCCCCTCTCACTCTTTTGTTATCCAGCAGAATCTGGAGAGAAATCATTAAACCGTATAGCTGTTCCAATAGCAGCTGCTTGCGAGGAGGCCTTGGGAGTTCATGGCAATTCCTGTGCTGTGCAGGGCTGCTCAGTGCTCTCATGTGTGTCCCTCGCAGCTCCCCACTCTGATGGCTCCAGCACAAAGTTGTGTGCAGTCTCTGCAAAAAAATGGAAAGAAGTGAACGGGACAGCATGGTTTGTTGCATGAGTTACCTTTCTCACTTTTCCCCTCTATTCTCCTGCCTTTGTTAAATCATTCCAGTTCCTTTTGCTTTTAGAAATTTTATTTTGTTTCTCTCCATTTCCTCACATATTTCCTTCCTTTCTCTTTTTTCCTGCTGTTCTTCCAAAACTGCTTCTCTTCCTTCCTTCTCTGTCTGATTTACCCTTCTCTGCTGTCTTCTGCACTGCCCCCTTCCCCCTCCCTCCTAAATCCCATCTCCTTTATTCCCTATCGCTGGATGCAGGTGCTGCAGCTGCAGGAATCTGAGACCCTCATGGCAGGGGGGATGGGGGAGGATATGCTGGGGAGGGGGTGTGCCACATATAGTGCTCCTACCGTTCAAGAGAGGAGAGGGTGCTGCGTGTGCAGGTCTTGGGACAATGGTTTCTGTCAACAGGATGTGGGAGTTTTATTTAAATGTGGGAATGTCCCATGAAAATTGGGACATCTGGCACCCTTACATTCCATGTCTGACTTTGGCTTCATGCGCTGTTGTTATGAGTGTCATAAACATGGGTAATTTCACAATCCATAGGAGTCAGAGTACACAATAGATTGCATTGCAGATGGTATGCCTGCCCTTAAAAGGACTGGGTCTTGTAAAGCTGCAGGGATTACAGCTTGGCATATACTGGAAAGAGAAACATGAACTCAGGAATGACAGATTCCACCAGTATCATCATGTGCATGCACAGAAAATGAAAAATATTGTAGTCATGATTTAAAATCAGAAAGAAAAGAGATCAGAACATGCAAATTAAAATTAAAATAAACTGGCATTATTAGCTGGTTTGGAGCTACCATTCAGTACTGAACTTCAATGTACTACATGCACTAAATTTTAGGTTTCTCATTTATGTGCCTAAATTAACAATTTCTCGGTGAACCTTCTAGAGTCAGTGAAGACATCTCAAGGAGACCATTCAGAGCACCTAGGCTGACCCTCAAAAGGTCTCTTTCTCTTCTAGTCTGGGTGGCTTTGCTTTTCACCACACTATGATTCAAGACAGTCTTCCTCTTCCCATTTCAATGCCTTAGAATTCTGCACAGCCTCCCGGATATTTTTTTCCACAAAAATAGTCAGATGAACATTTTGCTGTATATATTTGCTGTTCTGGTCCTGCCCTTGACCTTGAGACCACTGTGACTGTTCCCTCTGTGTTGTAGCGATGTGTTGGTTTACAGGTATTAGTCCAATTTTTTCCCCAGTTATTTTGTGATTTGTAGCCACACTGCAAATCTGACAACCAGCAGAGGGAGTGCCAGCTAGATCTCTCAGTGTCCATGGCTGTTGGTGCCCATGCAAGGAATTGGCTCTAATGTAAATAGCAGAATATGTTCATTTGAACAGGACGCGTAGCAGGATAGAGATGAGTTGCCAGATGGATGAGTCCAGTTGATGAGAGGAATGTTTTCTCTAAGCATTAAGAGGACCATATGCACACAATATCAGATGAAAAATAAACTGGCAAGAATTTAATTAATATCATCTGCTTAATCCAGAGATCTATTTTTTCTTTAAGTTGTTGATTGCAGAAGATCTTGGAAAAAAGGATTTGTTGCTATCAAGACTCTGTACTCAAATTTTGCCTCCTAAGTGATGGTTTAAGGGTGAGACAGCAGGGGCGATAGAGTCTGCAAGGGGAAACAATTTTCTTTGGGAACTACATTCCTTTTCACAAAGACTTCCCATCTCCTGTATGGGATAGAGTTAGCTGCCTCTCACAAAGTCATCTAATTTTTTAAGGTACCTGGAAAATATGCTAAATATAAGATGACTAAAAGACCTGCGGACATCTCATATGATCCCTAACTGAATAGATTTTTCTAGTGTACAGGGCCTTGGATCCATTCAGATGGATTTAACAGCCTAAGCAACATTTCTGTGACTGAGAACTGGGTCCCTGTCAAACAACTGGAGTCATGGCAAGAACACACTACACTAGGTACCAAGTGCTAAACTTTTCCTTGAGGTTGATAATACCTGATTCTTTAACCACTTTACTGGACTATTAACTGAAACCTAAACTTGTCCCATTTAATCAGTATATCTAACATTTCCTTTAGAAGAATGCTTTGGATCCAGTCCAAGCTCGAGAACAGGAAGATTAAAATCTGGAGGAAATACAGCTCTCATAAATCTAACAAAAAAAATTAAAATGAAACCATGTATTTTTGATACCCTGGATAGGGAAAATCAGTCAGCAGAACCATATGATGATTGGCCAAAGCCCTGGAAGCACGTGTATTTGAGACACTTTTGCCATGTATCAAAGAGATGTTGGTCTTCCTTTAGAAGTAGAGATCTTCTGCAGACATGGGCCCATGTTTCTTACCAGATTTCCACGGACTTCAGTGTGACCATAACAAAATCTTTTATTTATTTCAAAGGAAGAGAACTGTATCAAATTCTTCCTTTAGTTTATCTTGCTCTTGTTAGTCTCTGGTGCCTTTCTAAAGAATGACCTGGGAGGAGATATTTTTTTGTGTGTCATTAATCTGTAGTATTCTGTTCTAACAAATTCAGTGTTACTACAGTTTCCCATGTTTCAGTAAGATTTATGCAGTGAAATAGTACAGTGAAGAGGCTAATGAAACTGCTCACAAGAGGCAAGGCTCCATCTGTCCCACACAGACAGTCCTAGTGCAAACATATAACCCATACCATGAAATATTATTCTTAGTGCTTTTCTAACTGTAATATGTAGAGAACTGGATGATTACCCTGTGCTAGCTCTCCTTCCTGCTTTCAGCTGCTAAATTGCATTAGTGATACTTTCCTAATACTTATTTTCCACACGAGCAATTACTCTAGTGGCTACAGGAGGCTTCTGTGCTTGGTAAATATCTATGTGAGTCTGTAGTCCTCACTATGATATTTATCCTTATCTAGAGATTTCAAAAATTGATATCCATATCACAAATTAAATTATTATTCCATTTTACCTTTCAATAACGTTAATTTTAAAGACAATATTGTATAACACTCTCTTCATCTTTCTCTACTCCCTTCAAGTAAACTAAAATTTTGTAAAAATGGAGTATAACAGAGACAGAGACCTTCTCCTATTAATGTTATTAATACACAAGGAAACCAAGATTAGTGGTAGTGTTCTAGAGAATTCTAATCTGAATTCATACCTTTGAAAAAGGCATCACTATATGGAACAGAGATCAAGAGACTAAATGTCCACTCCCCTGTTACAGATATCATAAATGAATTCGGTAACAAGAGTTCCAACACACAGTGTTGAACTTCAGAGAATCTGTGTTTTATATTCTTTAAAAGTACACTTTTTCCCAATATTCACCAATTTTATTCTGATTATGTAACATCTCCATTGCAAAAAGAAGGGAAGAAAGGATCTTCTCTTTGCATGTGTTGTTCTGTAACTCAAAAAACACTTTGTGGAAGAAATTCCTAAATATTGTCAATGAAGCAAATATGCTTATTAATTTTCATGCTGAAAACATTTAAATGGCAACAACTTCTGTGAATTCACAATCAGATGGTTCAGCCACATATAATTGATATCTTTTCTCTACCAGAGCATTAAAAGTGTTCTATGATTTGAGCATCATTTTATGAATTCCTATTTTCTTGTTCAGCAAAATATCAGCTGCTTGCATATGATATGTGACTAGGAAGTAAAGATGAAAAGTAAAAATCTAAATTAACAAAGCAAGCAAAATTTACACATGCCTTACTGAATGATCATGCAATTGTTTTCTTTTTTGTTACCTCATATTCTGTCCTTCAAAAAATCTGAGAGCAACAGTTAAGTTGCTTTTACTTTCACAGTATTTATGTTTTGATAAGAAAATGTCCTTGGTTGTTTTGGAGAAGTGGATCACATCTTCAAAAAGTTAAAAATTGCAAGAGTGGCACATGGAATTATGAGAAGGGAAGGGGGAGGGAAAGGCCAATGAAAGAAGAAAGAAATATTAACACTGATATGATGGCCAAAAGTTCTGTCCTATCTTGTTGAGGCTTCGAAGTCCAATCTTTTTTTGCCAGCCTTAAAATATACTATTAGTCAAATCTCATTGAAACTTTTGCAAATATATTTTTCAAACCATTTTGAGCAAAAGCTCCAAACCAGGTTATATTTGTTGTTTCAGATGTTTATTTTTAAAAATTAAATATTAAAATGACCTCACTAACAGAGATATGAAAGTGGTAATACTGAGTCTACTATGAAAAATCCATTCAGAATTTAAGTAGATTGAAGGTGAATGCCTTGATTTCAAATGTTAATATGGTGAAGTGATACAGAAAGCCTGTGCTACTTATTACAAATACTTTGTTACCTGTCTGCATATTTAAAATTTATGTTGAATTACATAAAGAAATACTATTTTTTCAAGCATATCCTATTACCAAGCAGGAGAAATAGAAAGGGGGTTTTGTATCCATTTTTTTAAAAACAGGATTATGAACACAGAGATACTAGGTTACTGATATTTGAAGTAACTGTTGAGTAATGCCAATTTCCTGTAGGCAATTTCTTCTGATACAATAATTTCCACAAGGCATGGCTCTTAATTTAGGCCAGAAAAGTAATTTTAAATCAGTAGAATTATTTCTCTTGAATGAATGATATCACTAAAAACATTTAGAATTTCAGCCAAATGCAAGTGAAGAAATAGGAGTCTTTTGTCTCCTCTTATAGTTATGAAAGTACAGATTTAAACTGTTGAGTGAGGCAACAGGTGTGTGATGCAAAGTTCAACACCCTTTTCTGTGTTTTGCTTTGCTTTCAGGAATCAGTTGCAGGAGAGTGATCTAATCAATAAGCTACAGAGTCAGATTGCTCTTACCTAATATCCCTCTTACTCAGTTATTTTTTCATTGCTGACAGCAGAGATATATGGCTTCATTTGAACAGGTATATCACATCTCCTCTCCTGACTATTGCATGGCTTTGTGTGTAGAGTGCATACTGAATCAAATACCTGCAGGCTGAGGAGATATTTGAATCCAGACCTTCTGCTTTCATCAGAAAGTTAATATAACAGTAGGAACCACATCCTTTCCTGGCTAGGTTTTAAAATCAGTACAGTTCTTTGGGTAAGTGTTGGCTATGGTATTAACATGGAGAGAATTCTGTCCTTTCAGTGGTAAAGACCTGACTAGTTTGTAAATTCAAAGAGCTGGGTAGGCACTCAGCTCTTTGGATCAGCAAAGAATGTATCCTCTTCAGGTATGTGCAATAACAGAATACTTAGGCTTTGGAGTAAGTGCTCCTTGGGATCTTCGCCAAGGATTTTTGGAAAGTGATCTGGGACTTAGATGCCTGAATCTCCTTGAAGTTGCACTGTATGGGCTACTGTGAAGTATTGGGTTGTACCTTTAACTGCTTATGTATTTTTACTTCAGGAATAACTCGAAGCATAGAGAGCTTCAAGAACCTCTCAGCAGCTTTTCATTACCCTTGCATTGAAAAGCCTGAATTCAGCTGTGCCTCCCCTGTGTCCCTATGGAAAAAGAGGACCCTTCAAAAAAGGCAGCTGTCAGTCATACCTTCTTGGTATTGCATGGATGACATTGTTCCCAAAGCACATAAAAAACATGAAGGAAATCGTACTAGGGACAACTCTCTATGTATTTAAAGTTGGGGTTTTCTTGTTTTTCATTTGTTTGGTTGGTTGGTTGGTTTTGGGTGGGTTTGGGGTTTTTTTGGGGTTTTTTGGGGTTTTTTTTGAATGAACTATGAAGTTCTTGATTTTTTTCATCAAACCAGTCCTTGTTCTTCACCACCTCCCTAAGATCTTGCTTTATGGTGACCTTGCCACCGACTGCCACAAGAAAGGAGCCCCAAAGAGAAGATACAAGGACTCCCTGAAACAACATCTCAGCCTTGGCCATATTGATCAACATAACTGGTCTACTCTGGCTTCCAATCGGGAGGTCTGGAGACACACCATCTATAACGCTGCTGATGCCTTTGAGAAAGCACGCAGGATCACTCTCAAGGAGAAAACACAACGCAGAAAGAATCGTGTCTTGCAGAATATACCACCTAAGGAGTCTTTCTGCTGTGCCTTTTGCAACCAGATGTGCCTGTCTCGTATTGGCCTTTTTAGCCACCAACGCGCTTGTAATAAATATGAGTAGAGCCCTCCCCAAATCTTCGTTCGCGAAGCCTAGCCATGAATGAGGTTCTAATTATAATCTAACCTTCCCCCACACTGAGAGGGTAATTGCTTGAGCAGGTAACCTCTGTGCTAAAGCAAGTGCTACTTTGCTATAGTGTAAAAATAGAAGTGAGACTCTCTGTAAGTCATTGTTTGCTAGGACGTATTCTTGGGCCAGTTACTCTCCACCTAAAACGGGAGCAAGATGAAATTGCAATACCTAAGACCAAAATTATGATCCTTACCTTGCTCTTCTATTCCAGTACTGCTGACTTTCACATTTCTTTATGTTTAATTTTTCTTTTTGAAGCATCCTAGATGCCTCACCATCATGATTTTTTCACCTTTTGTATGCAATATACTGAGAGAGAGGAAAATCTGGAGCAGATAAAAAATCAACTCTGTGAAAGTTTATCAGGGGGTAGCATGATAAGAAACAGAAAAGTGTTTGTTTTCTGTATAGTAACTATATGGGATTTTGTTATGCCTACTGTAAAACCGCAATGATTTATGAGAAGAAACATTTTAATGGCACAACAACAAGCTAAATGTTTCCCTGTGTGGGATAACACAGCACTTTCTCAGCTGGCTGAGTCTGCAGGGCCATCTACATTTATCACTCTCATAAAGTCCTCTGAATAAGTAAAAGCTCCTCTCACTCACTCTTGCCTGTGGCTTTTAAACAGGAAGGAAGTATCATTTTCTTCTCCCCTAGCACAAAGAGAGCTCTGAGCATCTAATTACAGTTTCTGTGAGCAAATGGAAGCAGAAAAGCATTACCCTGTAGCTAAAATGCCCAAGCAGAGCTCACACTCTCTCAGTTTTCCCAGACTAAGGTTGAAAATCCGCTCTCTAAATTATTCCATTGCTTTACAGAGGAAGTATTAATTACACGACTGCAAATGTAGATTGGGGTGGGATGTAATTACAGGGTCGGCTTTGTGTCTGTTGTCCAACAGAATTAGGCAGGAAGTGTTTGCAATGCCAGCAGTTTCAGGTGTTTTGCAGCCTATTATATTTGCTGGTTCTCACCAGGTCTCACAGATGGATCAGGTGACTTTTTGCTGCCCGATTGTCTGGAAAATCCACAAAGCTGCTATTACTGCAGGTTCATGGATTGTGTGTTTAGATTTTTAGAGAATGAAAAAAAAAAGTAAAAACTATTCTGTTTCACCCCTTGCCAAATTTTTCTCTCTTTTTTTGTTTGGGTTTTTTTTCAAAGACTTATTTTCCTATATGTTTTCAAGTTTTCTAATACTAGACCTCTATTTTTGTACATCTTCTCTGCTCCTCTCACAACATCTTTTTTGCTAGAGAGAGAAAATGTCTGTTCGTGCACAGGAAAGAGCCATCAAGCACTCCAGCAGGGAGAACAGTTGGCACTGGGATACCACAACTGGACAGCATACTGGGGCATGCACTTGACTTCCAGTTTAAGCACACCATGGACTTCTTTTCTGGTTTTTGTACCTTTCTGGAAAAGACCTCCATTTTGCCTGTGCTTTGTTTGTGGTGGGAAGGAAATCAAATTTCTGTACTTTTCAATTGCTAGTACTGTCACCAGGCACAGTTTTGGCATAAGTTGAATGAAGATGTCCCGGAAAAATTCCTGATCATGGCTCAGGAGTGAATATAGGCAGAGATCACTCTCTGCAGACACTTCTGATGAGGATTTCCTGTATGGGAGGGTGAGAATTGATTTGTATGGAGACAGGCTGTTGTTTCCCAGTTCAGCTGGGTGCAAACAGATGGTCCAGGGCATAGTTAACTTATTTGTAAGACATAATCAATGAGTTTGGGTATTTAACTTGAGCTTTGAGCAAGTGACTGTGTTTAAATATGCTTTCATCAAGACTTTGGGATGACTGTTCATGAAGAAAATAGATTTTTAAGAGGCAACTCTCAGCTGTTTGACTAATATTTTCTACTTTATAAAACCTAAATATACTGACTGCTGTGCATGAACACTATGCTCTGTTCTGTAGAAGTCTAAATGAAACAATCTTATCCACTGAAAGCAGATAGGATGAGGCAAGACAGATCTCTTCATATATCTTCCTCTGGATCAAACTGTGTGGCTAAACTTACTATTGTTGCCTCATCTCTGCGCTTGTGCTATTACATTCTCCCCAGTGAGTAATTTCAACTGAACATGTAATTTTGCCTGCCCATGAACAGTCAAACTGAGTTTGCTGGCCCATTGAGGAAAGGTAAGACGGGGGAAATGCCAAGAAGCCACAGCACAGGCTAGGACTTGTAACCAGGCCAACCAACACAGTTATAGATGAAAAAGAAAATAGTAATCGTAATAAAGACACTGCAGCTTATGTCTTTCTGGCATTATTACTAGTCTTTTTATTTAAGGGAACAAGTCTTAAAAAGAAATATTCTGGTATTTTGGTTTTATCCAGGTCTATAAAACCCTAGGGTCAAGATTAAGCCTCATAAAATATTAATTAGCATGATTCTTAGTGCAAACATAAATCATTGTGGAACGCTCCAGGTCCATCCATTTCTCTTTGGTATTTATCTTTAATAATGTAAACATTCAGAATATACCAGCATTGATTTGTCATGGCATTTACCAAAGTCTTTGCATACAGTTTTCAATTTTCTGTGCTAACAAAGATGGAAGACATATATTAAGGTTTTTTTAGTCCTTAAACTTACATAAATATGAAAGGTAGATGTTAAAGCAGCATGTGCCTTCAAAATTCCTAAAATAGATAGGATAGCTATTACGTATGCACAGATCCCATGAATGTCAGCATTTAAGATGCATATTCATGTATATACTGTGGCTGGTGTAGTGAAATGTGGAAAATATTTATATTCATTCTTGAAGAAATTACCTTAATAATTCATTTTGGACCCACCTTTCCTGAATTACAGTTGCCTCACTTGTGGAAAAATTTCCATATATTGGAAAGACCCTAATAAATTATATTTTTTTCCTAAGTGTGGAAATAATTTGTAGTTTATGATGTCACAGATTTGCAAACATTTTCATAGTTGATGTTGCAAGATGTACATATTTCCTCTCTTTTCCCTCATACTTAGCTGTACTTTAAATTTCTTTCATGATAATTAGGGATTTTTTTAGAGAGATGTAACATCTGCTTCAGATGTGCTCATAACTAACTGGAAAATTTGTATGAAAAAAAGGATGTATCCATGAGATATGAATGATGAGATGCACAAACCCTTTGATTTTAAGGGCTGTTATATACTGTATTTTAAGGAATTATTCTAAAGATGACATTTCTAATTTACCTGGCAAGGCTCATGTTTGATACAACAGTAGTTGATCAGCGTGCTATGGTTTTACAGGCTTAATGGAAACATGCTTTTATTCCTAAACAGCTTTGCATATTACTGGAATGAGTTAAAAAATATCTAACAGTTATTAAAATGTGACAATTCCCTCTAGAGTAAGGCTTGCACCCAAAATTAAGACTGAATGGTGTTGAACTTCACTTGGAATAAAATTCAGAGGAATGAAGCAGTTTTGGATGGTCTTAGTTCAAATGCAGGTCGGATCTGAACAATTGTGCCTCTCTCCAGCAGAGATTCCATTGTGAGTTCATGAGCACAAGCAAAGACTTATTGAGAAAGCTTAGGGCAGAGTGAGAGAAAGATTACGAAAAACTGGGATAAGGGAATTCACCAAAAGAGTAAAGAGTGTATTCTGACTTGGTCTATAGATGTGGTGCTAACTGAAAAAAAAAGGAGGACTTTCTGTTCATATCCAGTCAGATTCTCATCTTGTTCACATCTGGAACTTACTAAAAGACAAGTGTAAATGAGAGGGCTTCAGTATACAGTGGGTCACCTTTTCAGCATGCCAAGAAGTGGTTATTTAGCAAAAGAACTTGGGCGCTTTGCACATTTCTTTTGCACAAGAATTAGCCTGTCAAATACTTAAACACTTGCTAAAATTTAAAGAGATGTAAGCTTACTAAGCAGTTTGGGGAATGTCAGCAGCATATACACAGCTATAGTTTCAATCTTCTGTATATTTGTTTCCTTTATGATACAGTCTTCTGTTCTATGGATTTGTAGATTTGTATTTGTCTTTCTCATCTTGTGTTTTGTCTTTCACTCACACTCCCCCCTTTGTTTCTCCATTTGTCTTTTTCTCTTTCCTTGTATTTCTTTCTTTCTTTCATATTTTTTTTTCCTTTTTTACCTCTCCCCCTGAAGAAGCTGAAATACTAACTTTTTAGATAGGAAATAGTAAAAAGAGAGAGAGAATACATTCTAACAATGTCCACATGGCCTAATAATGGAATAGTACTGTATAAAATAGTACTGAATTAGGAAAACGTGAAAGGATACATGTAACATGCAGGCTACTAAACAAAGACCATCTTGTGTAGAGTGTAAAGAAAACATGACTACAACCTGCCCTAGGGTTTGAAAACAATTTACTGAGAAGCCTTTTACAGTGGCTAGCTTTGGAGGCATTTCTAATTAGCCAGTAGGTAATTCAAAGTCTGTTTAAGTACATTCGATAAATTTCCTTCAGAGTTTCTGTCTTATAAATCTGTCATGATGATCTTTTGGATCTTCAGGATTTAAAAGATCCTAATCTCAGAACTAAAACACAGTTATATTTCATGTCAGCATGTTTCAAAACTAACATATTTCCATAAGAAAAGTCCCAAGCTAAACTGTGCCCGAGAGATATGCACACAGTAAAATATTTTGGGTGTGATTCACTCTTTGCAATTAGAGTACTCTCTTTGTATTTTGATAAGAAAATACAAAAACCTCCAGAAAACTTTGATTTTTTTTGATTTTACATGAGGAAAATATAAGTCCTCTCAAAGTATCTAAATGTTTTCCCGCTTTTCAGTTACAGACTTCAGTCTGTTGCAGTGGAAAATGCCTACAAGATTATTTGGTTTGTCTCCATCTCAGTGCAAATTTAAGAAAACATGCACCACATATATCATGCATGCCTTTCTTTATAGATAAGATATGGCTAGATATGTACAGAAGATCCAAACATCACACTGTCCTATTCATTTTCCAGAGTGAGGGATGAGAGATCTTGCATGACATACGTAGTACAAGGTGTGTTTGAGAGTGTGTTACAGACAAGCAAGAATTACTGTGAGTAGCCAGCTCAAGTCCGTCAGGGCTTTTTAGCTCAGTGTCCAAAACCAGGCAAACATGTACTGAGATATCTTTGGAAGCAATGCATCTTTTTTCATGTACTCGTGGAGCTGGCCTTGGAACCTTTGTCACCATAGCATGGGTTTTTTCTGCAAAATGGATGCACTGCCCACAGGTAATGGACAGTCGATTGTACCTGGTGGTCTATTGCTGTAAAAGTACTTTGTGCTATGAATATGTGTAAAATAGAGGCAGCGAAGTGTGGTAAGGAAGATGTTTGATGTATAAAAGATGAAGAAACTTGTAAATAAGGCAGGCGGGTTGAAAGTAAGATTATATAAAGATAAAAGGAGGAGAAGGAAACAGAAAATCATTCAAATAAAGAGTACTTCCAGCTTGGGAGAGAAGGCAGTTTTACAGCCCTGGAAAAGACAAAAAGGAGAATTGAAAACAATATGTAGACAGAGTTATTCAGAGCTTCAAGGCAAGGAATTTGAAGGTGGTACATATTTTCAAGGTAGAAGAGAGAGCAAGATGTTGTGTTCTAAGTCCTATTAACACTGACTTGTTGGTAATGCTTGTACTTCCAAAGTTTTTGCTTTTAAAGACAGTTGGAATGTTGCTAATGTGACAGTGTTACCTCCTCTAAGATCTGCTCCCATTAGTAATGCATCGATTGTCCAGTAAGTGAGATACGAATTGCCGAGTGTCCCCGGGATTTACATTTTTAGTTCTATCCTTCATTGGTGCATCATGTTCCTCACTTATTCCTACTGAATTAAGAAGAAAAAAAAAAAGCAACAATTGTACTTATTCAAGTATACCTAAAGCTTGTTGGGGGAACAGAATGCCTAGAGAACTCTGCTTTGAAAAATGGTCTGCATGGTGAAACAGATACCAGTGTGTTTTTCAGACACTCTTTTTTTTTTTTTTTAATGTTGTGTCTCTTATCCCAAGAGTGGCATACATTCCACTTGTTTCCACTATGGGTAAACTCAAAAAATTCTTCCTAAAACTGCTTATAGAACATCAAGGTACATTCTTACTGTCTCTAGAAAAGGTAGAAGAGTCTATAATCATATGAATATAAATGCTGTACATCACAATCTGGATTAAAAAATCATCCCAAGAACAACATAATGAGCTTAAGAAGCAAGAAAAAAGAACAGTGAGTGACTAAACTGATGGCAGCTGTTTCACTGGTACCTTCTAGAGCTATGTTATCAGATGAGTGGAAGCAGCTGTGCTGCTGCTATCAACATTCGATCTGACGCTGTCTGTCCTTATGAATTTATGTGTTGATTTTGGCCTCCCTGAATAAAAAATTTGCCTTTCTGTATTTTATTATTGTGAGCAATAGTGGAGTTTGCTTTCCTTCTCTGAATCTTCTACCCCTCTCTGTAACCTCTCCAAACCCACCACATTATCTCAGTTCCCGCTTCTTCCATCTAATTTTTTCCTGATCTCTTCATCACCTGTCTTGGATGAAGAGATGGTGTATTATCAGGTTCCCCATCACAACTCTGAAAGCAGTTTACAGGGTGCCTGTCATTTTCTTGGATTGCAGCATATTGATGACAAAGAAATTTCCCAAAATGAGACTCAGATCTTGATTCAGCTGCCTTCACATGCAGTTTCAGTGCCATTTGAACAATCTTGTGATATTCTGCCTGGCCTTCAGGTACTCTCCTGTAGGCCTGGGTCTCCTACCCATCCTATGGTACTATGTGTACCAGCTCCATTTCAAAATCTAAGATATGTGAGAATGATTCAAATGGTACTAAGAACCAAAGTGTGCGTAACTGAATCAAGTCCTTGGTATAGCGATGTGTAATTAAGGCATATCTGTGCCAGATGATTTCCATTTTTAGCCTTTTTTTTTTTCTGACCTAATGTGTAATGTAGAGTAGAAGAAACTTGTGGTTTGTTCACTCATCTGGTAAAGGATAGGCTAGTGCTTCCTTTATAATATTTTTCAAAACAATATTAATAGTGAGAAAAGCTAAGTTTTAGGAGGAGGCACTGGAAATCTAGGAATCCTGACGTGTTTCAGAGCTATAGGCACTGCATTGCAGAATCACCTGGAAAGGAAGAAACACAGACTGACATTCTTCATTCAGAGAAAAAAACTAAAGCTCACTTTTTGAGCAAAAGGCTTCATCGCTTCAGTTTTACAGTGATCATTAGGCCCCTTAGCATCTTTTATTAAAAAGAATGAGGCCCTAGTACCTTTTTCAAGAAAGAATACTTTCAGATGGTTACACCCAGAAATTAATTTTGGGTTCTCTATTCTCCAGAGCAAAACTTGCAACAGTGATTTGCCTAGGTTTTGGAGGGTGGATGTGCTAACTTAGGATAATTCTCTGGGTTTCACATTCCCTATTGGCTGATTTCATACAGCTCCTTGATCGAAATGCAGAGCTTTTCATTTTGCCTGTCATAAAGGTTAATGTGTCAAAGGAAACTTTAATGTGCTTTAATATTTTATTTTGGTTCTCAATTCTGTTCTAAAATTGCCCACCAGAATGACAAACTGAAAAGTACACTTAGAGGGCATATTTGTCCGTGAACCCTTCATAATTGTCCTTGTCATGCATTACAAGCAGAATCCCAATAACTGAAACATTGCGAATATGGGAGAAAAAATACTGACAGAAAAAAATTCTGCTGGAACCTACTAATTAAAATACTCGTTTTTAAGCATTTGGGGAAGGATGTCTCTCTAACACAATGAAGATTCTTAATATTAGAGATAAAAATATAAATGAGCTGTCTTTGGAAGCCCTTTAAAATATAGGTGAAGATGAGAATATTAAACTGAACAAGTTGAAACATTTTATTGATGATAGCTGAGCTTGAAAATAGTTCAATCAACTTTTACTACAGACTGCATTGCAAGGCTGAATCCATCTGAATAATGATAATTGTCATTTGCCAAAAGCATAGTCATAGTGATGTGATAGTGAATGTTATCACCCCATGGAATAGTCTGTTAGCAAAATTAAGATCTCTCAGGGTCATGCTTCAATCCCGTGCAAACCTTTGATTTCGAAGAGGAATTCCAGTTCCTCTTCTTGGAAATATTTTATTTATTTAATACTGCAAAGGTACAGTAGGTTGAAATGTCATCTGGGTAATGACCAAAATATCAGCAGAGAAGGAATCAAGGGATGCTCCAATAGGTCTTTCACTCTTCATAATGAGGAGACTAGTTTCATAGGCACATCATGCTTGTGCCTTAGTGTAGACCTCATCACTTGATGATAAATGAATACTGAGACTACAGTGAGGTAGTTAAGATACACACCTAAAATGTAATAGAATGACAAAATAGCAGCATTCTCACAAATTTTAAGAAAAGTTGTCTGGGTGGTTATTGTCAGCTCCATTTGGAGTGGGGAAGTCTATCCCCATGAAAATTAATTGAAATGTTTTAGAAATCAAAATTTTTTAATAGCACCATTTTCAGGAAGGAACATACTGGATCCTAGAGGTTGATCTCAGTAGACAACACATCCTAAACAAAAACTTAAATTAATGTGTGCTAGATGGAAACTCTGTACATCATCAATTTCAAACTCAAGCAGCAATGTCATCTTAAAAATGAAATCTATGCAATAATGCATTTTGATTGCATTTAATCAAGCTCTCTCAAAATTGTTCCAGGACCTATATGAGCCAAAGCTGATCCTGAACTTCTCTTCTGGTTAAAGTTCAGAGACTCTTCTGCTTAGAGGTCTAATTAGTGATCTAATTCCAATTCCAAAATAATCCTATGTGCAACCATAACTGCCTGTGTCTCTTGTTTCTTCTCTCTCTCTCTTTTTGCCATTTACTTATATATAGAAAATAATCATAACCCCTCTCAGTTTTGGTTTTGCCAGATAAAATAAATCTTGCTCATTTTAGTATTTTCATATGATAAGCTCTACCTTTCTGATCTTTTTTTCCTGGATATCACCTTTCTCTATATCTGTTGTTGTTTAAATTCCTCTTTATCGTACACGATATTTAATAATTTCTTTTACCGTGTTCTCCAACAGCGGTCTCTGTATCTCATTGCACAAAGTGAAAATTCCATCATGAAATTTTAAGAATACATGTAGTTTTTTTGCTCTTGTTTATGCAAGTCAACCTTTTAATCTGAAAATTGCCAGCCAGCTCCAAACTCTGGTACTTTCTGTACTAATTGAAAAAGACTTTGCTGGAACAAAAACCAACTAACCAAAAAAAAAAAACAAACCACAAACCACATACTTTACTACTCATTAAGGACTATAACCTGGGAAGAAAAATGAACATCTAATTGTACTTATGACACAAAAAAAATTTTGTTTTCCTGAAAATGTTTTGAAAGTCAAAGTGGATGGAGGTAACAAGAAAGTGTTACACCCCCACTGAAGCAGTAGCAAACCTGGAAGACACAAGGGGCTGATCAGCCTTAGTCATTTTTAGTAAAATTACAAATTCTCTGTGATGAAAATGACCTAATCTCTGTCTGATGGTCTTTTTCTATAACAGAGGATTTCAATCTTATGTTCTATATTAGGGTCTAGCTAGAATCTAAGGACCAAAGAACAAGATACAATTATTAAATGTGTGACAATAATTAAGCACTATAAAGTCATAGATGAGAGTAAAGGTTAACCAATATGCTTTTGAAAAGGTTAATGCTTCCCTTTTAAAATATGGGCAGAGGAGTATTAATTTTAAAGGCATTGTTCTTATCCTTGTCATGTTATCCTACTTATACTTTGTAATAAATTATTCACTTATGTTTAAATTTTGCTGGACACGCCTCTCAAATATACTACATTCCCATGAAGAGCAGTTTGTGGATCAAAGCTTTTACAATTTCAAGGTCAACACTTCTGTATGTCCATGTGTTGGAGATGTCTTGATAAATACATGAGAGACCGTCTGATACTATTATCTGTGATGTTATGTGACTGTGGTAGGTGAGTCAGGCTTTTCCCTTCAGTTTCATGTTGAAGGGTGAGATGAAATGCTGGCATAAATGAATGCAATTTTACTTGTTTATGCTCTCTTACGGTAGTTGTTAGTTCTGCTCTATGTGTTTATTGGCCAGTATGACTCTCTACCTCCCTTCATGCAAAGTCTCAGGTTCTTTCCTTTACATTCCCAATCACTTTTAAAGGCCAAAACCTTACAGGTCTTTCATTCATAGCCCAGCAGGAGTTTTGATTTATGATAGAATAAACCAATATGCTCTCATTGGGAGGGTAGAAACTTATGATAAAATGATTCTTCCAGCCCCACTGACGCAGAGCCAAATACTGTATTTTTCAAATTTTAAATTGCATTTAGTACTTGCTAAAATTGACCCTCTCATTTTTCAAATGTTACCTAACTGTTTTTTTCGGTTATCTGTGGTAATAATTATCAACCAAGACTATTTAATAATTTCAGCTTTAGAAGTATTTCTTTACTCAAATGAATAGATTTTTTTAAAATTCTGTAGAATCTACTTTTTACAAAAAATTAATAGAAATTCTGTTCCCTTACTAGTGAAAAAAAAACAAACAAACTTCCAGTTATGCATTGCAAAAAAAGGCGAATGTTTGAAATTGTATGTCTTGTTAGTTTGACATAGACAAATCAACCTGAACCTCCTGTCTCCTTCAGAAAGAGACCAACTACATTCACTCTGCTCCAAGTCCATGGAAAGGCAGAGTTTGTGCTGGTGTAAAGGTCAGAGGCTAGATAAGTCAACTGAACATACGATTTACTGCTGAGGCTCTTAGCTTAGACCTTCAAAAAATACTATTGATATCATAAAGTCTCCCATTCTCAGGACATAGAGGGAGGTGTGACTTTGTAATGTAGTCATTAGGGGCTGTCCATAATCCATCACCGAACATACTACAATTGCTCCACAGAACTTGTTCATGATAAGAGTGCAATACTGTAGGGGAGTTATTTAGTTATTGTTGAAAATGCCATGTTTGGGAGTTGGAACTTTATATTCTTTTCCCACCCTCTTTGTGTTTGTGTATGTGAATGAAAGATGATGAAAAATATTTATTAGAGTTCTGGAACACATGGGCTTGAACTATTGGAGCAAATGGATTTAGGTGCCCGTAGCAGACTGTAAAGTGTTTGCACAGGAAGATATGCCAAAGAGGTTAACTGCCAGTGTTGCAGTATGTTCTCAGAAAAAAATGTAAAAATGTCTTGGCTCAGCATGCTGAAACAGAAACACATTGGCCTAGTGAAATGTGCAGCTGCAGAAATTCTACCAGGACTGTGCAGCAGAGAGCAGGATAGAAGCAGATAAATTAGCTTCTTTTCTCTATATTTTATTCTATATTCTACTGGACTTTTTCCTGTCATTAATCACTGAAGCCATAAGAGCAGTTTTTTACCAGTTGTTTGGACAATACTGTATTTTTTGAGTTATACTGAAATTATTTGATGTTTACATCTCTTTGGGTCAGTGTATCTCCTTAAAGCCTCTCTGGTAAGATCCATATAAATTTAGCTGACCTAAAACTGGATATCTTGCTCAAATCTAATTTCTCTTTACCGTTTATAAGGAGAGACTGGCTGCTTCAGATAGTTGTTTATCCTGAGCGTCATAGGTACCTATCTGAAGATGGTAAGAGTCTTTCTCTTGGGAGACTTTTCCCTTGGCAGTACCTGTTTTTCAGCAGAGATCAGAGCCCACACAACTAACTTCAACCTGTAGCTAACTTTTCGTGATGAAAATAGAGAAGAGGGATACTTGCCCTACCTTCCCCTACGAGTAAAAAGAGACCTGTCTTTTTGCTAAAACCCAAACATCATGAGTTGGTCATACAGCTGAGGGTTGGAAAGCTCTTCTACAGTCTTGAACTTTGCTATTTGGAATCACCCCATAGAAAGAGAGTGAACTAACTATGAGCACCATGCACAATATTATGTGCTCAAATTTGCTTCTTTTTTGTTTTTTATCAGTAGACTGTAGAGGCCCACTCATGTCTCTGCAAATAGATGGTCCTAATATGTTAAAGAAGAGGAAGATATAGTAGAGTTGGGAAGCACTTCCTGACATATTGTGAGCATGAAATGAAAAATCTAGGTGGTACCGGCACTGACTTATACCACCATACCAGACTCTTACAAGTTTGTCTCATTGCATGAGCTGCTGTAAAGATAAAGATTCGGAGTGGACTAGACTAATTGATTAGCCTTTATTTGAGGAAGCTATTTTCTTCAGAAAGATACCAATCCCAGCTTTCATACGTCAAGGATATAAATGATGGTTCCAATTGGAAAATCAAAGCCAATATAGAGTTTAAATTAGAGATCATAGAATGAAATATAGGGAACTCAAGTTTTTTTAGCTTTTTTCCCTGGATTGTTAAGGATTGAATTTAATGATCCATATCTGAAGGAGATGCTTGAGGCTGACAAGGTCAGAACTAATTTTACATGTGGTACACAGATTTGAAATGACTCTCCTGAACCATGGAACGAATGATGTATTCAACTTCCCTCAGTAGCAAGGTTCAATGAGTAGTAGCAGATTTTCCTGCTGTTTCAGGTATAATTACAGAATCACAGGTGGTATGTAGTCTTTCTCTAATTTAATAAGAGACAAATTCTTCACATTGCTCCAAAGTTGAATGTTATCTTTCTTTATAATTCTTGTTGGAAACAAAGAAAATAAAACCAAAGCAAAACTAAGCATTTTCCTGGTTTGTGGAGTATACATTACATTTTGTGTTGTTTTGCTTAAGGTAAAATTTTTACATAGAAAAAAAAAATTAGTACTTCACCAAGACAAACTTCTTGTGTTTGTGGTAGGCTATGAACATGCATATGAATATGTGGTCCTTTCTGAGGATTTGTCCATGTACCACTTTAAAAGGGCTCCAAATTCCTCTCTTTGGTTCTTAAACGCATGTTCAAAATCTTAGTTGCATCACATGCTTGTCCTTTGATGCACTAGAGACACAATAGAGATGTCAAGATTTTTAGGAGAGTAAAAATTACATTCTGTTTCCTTTGTTTTACTTATATCACAGAAATTAGTTTCTGAAATTACTCTGCCTCAGTATATTTGCAAATAGTAGACTTGATCCTAAGACTGCACATCAACTATGCATATTCTCTGTTTTCTAAAATGTGGGTAAGAAGTAACTATACCAAAAATTTGAGAGCTTCTAATTTATGGAACAAAAAGTTTGTTTGTTCTGGGTAGATACAGTGCTTAAGGTAAGTATAAGATGACCAATTTATTTTTCTAAATAAATCATTTTTTGGGAAATAGAAAAAGAGATATTCTTTCATTTCACCTGGAAATATATTGATCTTTTCCCCTGAGACAAGAGCAATTTTGTATAGACAGGAATTTTTCTCAATGAAAGCATTTTAGAAATGGACAGAGTGTTTGATAGTTATATATTGTTCATTTAATTTCTCTCACTTTATAATATAACTGCTGTATAAATTCTGTCTGCATAATCTGTCTATAAACATGCACAGGGGTTTCTGTATTTGAATTTATTCTGTCCTCAGTTTCAGTTGTGTTTATGGTTTACCTTCAAATCTTTGAGTAGATTTTCACATCGTCTGCAGGACAATGAAGTTCCTGGACAACTGATGAACTGGTATACATCCTCAGTTTTGCACAATGTCACGGGGACATGTAAGCTCATTCCTAAAAGTGATACATCAGTGTTAATTCAGTGTCGTAGCTGAACTGATAACCATATCTGTCAACAGCACTAATTAATGTAGGCTCAGTATCATGTCGATGCAGCTATATTTTCTTCCAGTAACCAAATTAGATGAATGGGAGTTAATTTTTAGATTTTTAAACCACATTCCATTGCTATTACTCAAAGTCTACTAAATTACAATCTATGATTATCTTAGTAGCATAGCTGCTACTAAAAAAATCACTTCACACTTTTAGAGCTGACTACGATTTCAGGGAAGTCAACCTGCAATCTGGAACCCTGTGGTAAAGCCTTGAACTAGTCATGGGCCACTGAAGAACTGGATAGACAAAGGCAGATAGTTTTATAATTGTTTTTTTAAGAAAATTTTTATGAGGCTGCTCCAAGAATGGATGAAAATAAAACTAAAAGAAAAAAAAAACAAGCTGGGAAAAAACCTGAAGTTCTGGTGTGTTTTTTTTTTCCCCACACTGATCTGAAAAACAAAAGTACGGAGTTACTGTAGAGAGCTGCAACCAATGAATCTTTTTAAAAGAGATCTGACAACAATTTGCAAAGCACAACTGAGGAAAAGAAACAATCAAATTAATTCCAAGTTGCTTTCCACTGCTTCTATTATAGAGATAATTAAGGGTCTCTTCAGAGTAGATCGAAAGCTGTTCAAACTTTGACTGGCTGTTTAGGGCTCCTTGGAGGCTGTTTTGCCCGCTAATATCTTCCTCAGTAAAGTGTGTGATGGCCACCTCTCTGATACCCCCTGTGAACAGGGATGCATATAGCAGTGCATTGTGTTATCACAAAATACCTGTTAAGTTCTTTATAAGGAAAGAAGAAGCTATTTGCAAAACATAACTTTTAGCTAAGATGTTTAAAGTTAGGCTGGCCTATGAAAATCTTTCCCTTCAGAAGGAACACTTATCCGCCTATTTAAGGCAATTTTGATAAATATTGTGTTGCTAGAATAGTGCAAACGGGGCCTTAGCCTAGGGTATATAACTGGAACAGATAGTTCTTCCTTCCTCTGTGTAATGAAAAGTTGAAGGTCTGCCAAAAAAAAGTTGAATTGCCAGAAATTCTGTCAATGTGAAGGCATCTTTCTACCGGTAAATCAACTACACATTTAAATTACTTCCTTTCATAATCTATTAAAATTTTTTTGGCGCAGTTCTCCTTTGTGCAATGTTTATTGCACAATTTAATTTCATTTCTGGTCAACAGTTGTTCCTATTAAGTCTCAAATGCTATTGAAGGAGAGTATGTATCTTACTTTACAAGTTACAAAAATGATCTAAAGTAAGTCTAAATATATTTTTACAGTTAAATTCAGTGAATTATCCTGAATATTTAATCCACTTGATTTGCCAGCCACTAGGACATGGCTGGAACAAGACTGTTTTCATGCAAAATGAACTTAATGAAATTCTTAATGATTTGTTGATAGTAAGGGTGTGCATGAAATTCGCTTATCAGTATTTTAAACTGTATGAACCTACTGTTCATCAGGAAATGGTGGCTGTGAGTCTAAACCCACTGAAACCTAATTTCTTAATTCATAGAAGGTGCTAGAAACAATCAAAATTATTAAGACTTCTGCTTCTAGGCTAAAGGCAAGCCATATGAATAGAATGGAGGTTATAAAACACTGTAGGACTGTTAAATTCAAGGTTTGGAAGGAAGAAACTATTTGTAAGACCCATGAAATGTTTTTGGCAAAATATCTGTTGCACATTACATGAAGCTAAAGCCAGACAAAACCCGCTAAACACTATTAAGAGTCCAGTTCACTTTTCTGTATATTCTAAAGGGCATTGTATGCAAGAATTACCCTTTCCTCTACACCTTCCTCCACTCCTTTACCAAGAAGAAAAAATGACTTGATACGTTTTCAGTAATGTTTACAATACACTGCACACAATGATACTCAAAAAATAAGGAAATTCCCAAAATGGAAGGACATGAAGGTTGCTGGGTGGTGTCTCAGGCCCTGCAAAATTTTTGAATTTGCATCAAAAGTTGTACAGATGAGGAAATGAAAATTCAACTTACCCTTCTGAAAAGGAAGAAATTAACCTACTCACAACCATAGAAATCAATATTTGCCAGTTTTGGGGAGTTACCAATTACCACTGTGTATGGTACAGGAAAACAGAAAATCACAAAAATGTAGAAATGTTGAACTAGGGAGGAACCTCTGGAGAACATATAGTTCAAGGTCCCTGCTTATAACAGGGTCAGCTAGAACAGGTTGCTCGGGGCTGTGTCCTGTTGGGTCACCCTCCAGTCTCCTGTAACAGTAAATCCATAACCTCGCTGGGCAACCTGTATGAATAAAATAAAATTTTTTGTCTTATATTTATATAGAATCTCCTGTGTTTCAGTATGTGACCACTGACTTGTCAGCTCACTGGATATCACTGAGATGAGCATGACTCATCAAACTGCCACCAGCTGTTTATACACACTGATGAGATTTCACCCTGAGCCTCCTCTTTTCCAGACTGAACAGTTCCAGCTCTCAGACTCTTTCACATGATGGATGCACCATCATCTTTGGCCCTTCTTTGGACTATTTCCATGTCTCCCATCCTGGGGATCCCAGAGTTGGACACAGTACTCCAAGTGTGGCCTCACCGGTATTGAATAGAAGGGAGGGAGAATCTTCCTTGACCTTTTGGAAATGTTCCTCCTAAAACTGCTCAGAAGTCTGTTGGCTTTCCATATCACAAGGGTACACACTGCAGTCTCACATCAGTTTGGTGTCCACCAGGACCCTCAGGACATTTTTGATATATAAAAGATAATTAATTCATTTTAAGACATTTTCTGTTTGAGGACAGCACAGCACAATTTCATACAAGATCTTTTTTTCATTTGATTAAATTTAAATCACTTTTTAAAGCATAAGATCCCCAATGGCAACAAACACCACATTTACATTTTAGTCAGTCCTGACCCACTCTGATATTTGGGAACTAAGATGATTTTAGTGAAAGAACGTGCTGCAGTGCAAAAACTGACATTAATATACTTACAGTGAAACGGCAAAGTATACTTAGGACTTACTAGTTTTCAGATACACAGTTTCCCTTGGCTACAAGCTCAGTTTGTTCCTGCTGTGAGTGACTTCAGAAGCAAAACACTGTGCCTGTGGCTGGACTTCTAATCTGGGTTGCCACTTTTGGCTCATACAGGGGCATTTAGCATCCTGGGAGTCTCATTATAAGTTAACTATCATTAAAAAGTAATAAAAACAGATTATAATGGGAAATAATAATGAGTTTCCTTTTGTAACTGTGGCAAGATATCTCTCTGGGGTCTGATTTGACTAATGTGCTGACTGAAAATGAGTCTGAGCTGCAAGAGTTTTAGAAAGAATTTTTTGAATTCAACCTGCTTATTTCAGGTGTGATCAAATCCAAAGATTTGGTTTAGCCCACTAGAGATATACAAGTGCCATATATGTTCAGTGCCTCATATCTTATCATTACACCAGGGAAGCCATCAGAAATTTGATGTGAAATTTTCCATGCAGATATAAGAATTCATATATGCTGTAAAGTGTCGTATGTGGAAGAACATTTATTTATTAAATTATTTACAGGTGGGAAAGTAGATGATATTAGAAACCTTACTGCAAGAGTTAGGTTTGTGCAGATACATAATAGAAGCAAATAACGAGGCATGAATGCCTAGTTCAAGTCCAAAACTTCAAAGAACATTAGGAATTGCTTTCAAATTTTGGGCCCAGAATTTGTTTCTGGAAAGTGTATTCTGAATTATTTCAAATAACAAAAATAACTGAAGAAAATTATAAGATAATTGTGGAAAGTCCAGGAAGAATAAGATTTTAATATTTGTTGATGAAGTTACTGTGTTTAATTTGCTGAAATTGTCTTTCTCTAGAGATGTCTGAATCAAGGACAAAAGACACATTTGTTTAATGACTTAAGTAATGAAGAGAGATGTTTCTAAACTCTATTCCTTGAAATCAAACACAATACATCAATTTATTACAATGCTTATTAGTTTACAGAAAACTAATCTGCACTTCCGAGGCTTTCAAAAATATTTGCTCTGCAAGATATTTGATGCATTAATGTTTTAGAAAAGGTGAGGCATCTGTTCCACAAATTGTCTCTAAGAGAAGGTTGAAACTCTCAGTGCATTCAGTAAGACATGAGTAATTTATATAATGATTTAGCACACTTTCATCCTACCTCAATACAATTATAATAGAAAAGGCTTTCCTGCTGACATTAACAGATGTTCCTGTAGTTTTGTTGAAGGCAGACTGGAGGCAACAATCAAGGAGTAAAGTTTCTTCTATCACAGATGAAGATTTATTCTGATAGTCAAAGGCTGAAAAAAGAAATTGCTGTAAACAAGTTTCATTTAAAAGTCTCCATTATTTTCAGTTTGCCGAAATTTTTCTTCATCCTGTTCATTCTCTGCCCTTAATTAAAAAAATTCCTTTTTATATCCTTCCTAGAGGACTCTGGCCCAAAAATTCAGTGATGTAGTTGCCCATGTTTCTCTATGTATTCATATGTCTGTCATAATTTTCGTCTTTGAGTCTTATCCGAATAAGCACCTTGAAAACTGTTGGTTAAGACATTTAAAATCCAAATCAGTCCATACCATCTATTTCTATTTACCTCTAACATTGTTTTCAGAAACTAAAAAAAAACCAACATCAAAATAATCCATCAGTCTATTTAGCAGTAATAGCAGGGATGGACTGTACACAAAACTGCACACAAAACTGCACACGCTGGAAAATAAGAAATGAGGCTACAATAAGTCACTTGACAAATTTTTTGACTGATAACTGGAACTAATAGTTTCAGTGCTGGAATTACTTAGCAAGGGTTCCCTCCTATAAGGTTTCAAGGTATAGCAAAGGAGCACTGACATTGCCTCAAAATTAATTGTAGACACAGAAGCAGAAAAGTGTAAGCAAACATATCTCTCACTCAGGAAACTGGAAAGACATTGGTGTGAGGTCTGACTACATTGAGGGCAATGTTTTTTCTAGTTTGCAAAGAAGGCTTCCAAAATTTCTTTTGAGTGTGTATGTGAACATGGTACTTTGTGAAAGCGTCAAGATAAAATTCTTCATTGGGTATTCTGAAAACAAGATTTAGAGTTGAACAAGAAAATAGTTACTTCATCCTTGTGTGTAAAAGAGGTTGTCTATGGACAAAATCCGATGTTTCAGAAAAATGTTTTTTTCTAACAGTTAAAATCAAGATGCCACTTAGTCAGACAATAATAACTCAAACACGGCTGTCTTGTAACATGTATGACAGTAAAAAAAAAAGGACTGATAATTTTAATAAACTAAAAACACATTTTCCCAGGGGCAGGAAAGGTTTTTAGAGAAGGAGCTCTGCATTCTTCATTGGATACTGCACAAGGATTGAATTTATATGAGCAGTTGACAGGGGATAGGATTTTGTCATTACTCTAAGGTAGTGAGAAAGACTTTGCAGGGTTTTTTTGGGTTGTTTCGTTTTTGTTTTAGACTTTTTAGTGTGGTTTTGGGGGGTTTTGTAATTTTTTTTATAATTTATTTATATTCTTTCTGATTTTCAGTCTGTCAAACCAACATTTCCCTCTGCTTATTCTTGACCACATCTGAAAGACCCTTTCTGTCTTTCTAGAGGCTGAGTAATTGCAGAAGTCAGTAGCAGATATTTTTTGATGACTAGCAAGTACAGGAAGGATTGATGAAGCCTAATGTAAACAACTACATTTGATCTGTGGAAAAATGTAGAAGTCTTTAGTGAACAAAGAAAAATATTATAGGAAGTGATTGATCTCCCACTGAAATGCAGTTATTGATCAGATGAATCATGCAATAAAGTGCACATTTTTCTCCATTGTTAATAAATGGAACATAGTGTGAAGACTTCACAACATAGGATGAAAAGATCTAAACTAGGTAGGAGTCTCAGCCTTCCTATCTCATACCTTAGTTTGTAAACTTATATTACAAGTATGGTTAAAGAAAAGCTGTAGGATAGATTATAACAGAGCTAAAATACACTGGTATTTTTGGTATTGAGGTTTTCATATCATCATCATGGCTAGGCTTGGTGAACAAAGATTTAGGAAGGCTCTATCCACGTTTGTTACAAGCACGCTGGTGGCTTATGAGGCCAATACAAGATAGACATATCTGATTGCAAAAGGCAAAGCAGAAGGACTCCTTAGGTGGTATATTCAGCAATACATGGTTCTTTCTGCGTTGTCTTTTCTCCTCGAGAGTGATCCTGCGTGTGTTCTCGAAGGAAACAGCGGCGTTATAGATGGTGTGTCTCCAGGCTTCCCAATTGGAGGCCAGAGTAGACCAGTTATGGTGATCAATATGGCTGAGGCTGAGATGTTGTTTCAGGGTGTCCTCGTATATTTTCTTCCGGGCTCCTCTCATATAAACTAATTATAAATTATTTAGGACATTAAAAAAATAAAATATGAAGACAAATTAAAATTACCCATGGACAGGATCGAGTTGCCTAAACATATATATTTAGTGCCTTTTCAGATCTCTTGGGATAAAAATTAGATTTTATGTTTTATGACAGTTCAGGTAAATTAACTTCACTCCAAATGCTTTTGTTCACATAACTGGATACTGCTCTAGAGGTGAGATTCAGCTTGCAAACTGAGACATCTGTATGTCATTATGTCTCAGCTCTCATTTTTCTCAGTGGAGATCTAGTCAATAGGGCATTACATAAAATAGTCACTGGAGTCTAGACAGCAGTACATCTTCATAAAATGGAAAGTTAAATTCAGCAAGCTAAATAGCTCTCTGGGCTTCATTGAATTTACTCACTAGATCTGCTGAATACAGTTATCTAGATTGAGAAGTCTGTAATTTCCTGACTCATTTTAATGCCTTGGATAACATGGATTGTCTCAAGTCTCTTAAAACATCTGTAGCACAAAATCTAAATTGAGCTTCTAAATTTATATGTCTCTGAGCTGAATCCCATCTGAAGGTGCTACAGATACTTAAAGATACTTAAAGATACGCAATTTTTAATTCCAGCTGAACAACAACAAAAACTCAAATTAGTGAATCAACATGCTATGCCAAATTATATTTTTTTATCTTATCCATGAAGGAGTAATCAATGAATGTAAAGACTTTTATTTTTTATTAAGGAACTGGAGTGGAAAATTCTTCATCATATACCACTAAGATTTCATCCTATGTGTATTTTGGTAATCAGCAGACATAACCTTAATAAATGTAATTAGAAGATATTTTAAATAGAACAAATTTACTGCTTTTTGCTCCAGTATTTTTTTCACGTTTCTAAATGTGCTGGGTTTGGTTGGTTTTTGGGGTAGAGATAATTTTCTTCACAGCGGCTAGTATGGAGCTGTGTTTTGGATTTGTGCTGAACACAAGGTTAATACAGAGATGTATTGTTATTGCTGATCAGTGCTTACACAGAGCCAAGGCCTTTTCTGCTCTTCATACTACCATGCTGGCAAGGAGGTTGGAGGTGAATGGGAAGCTGGGAGGAGACACAGCCAGGACATGTGGCCCAAACTGACCAAATGATATTCTATAAAGTATGGAATCATCATCCTCAGT
This sequence comes from Lepidothrix coronata, assembly GCF_001604755.1. Classification (NCBI taxonomy): domain Eukaryota; kingdom Metazoa; phylum Chordata; class Aves; order Passeriformes; family Pipridae; genus Lepidothrix; species Lepidothrix coronata. The sequence continues at coordinate 385,346 of NW_016690437.1, forward strand.
ATATAAAGTGGAGGACAGAAGGAGGAAGCAGGGGACATTTGGAGTGATGGCATTTGTCTTCCAAGTAACTGTTACACGTGTTGGGGCCCTGCTGTCCTGGAGATGGCTGAACACCTGCCTGCCCATGGGAAGTGGTGAATTAATTCCTTGTTTTGCTTTGCTTGTGTGCACAGCTTTTACTTTCCTTTTTTAACTGTCTTTATCTCAATTAATGAATTTTCTGGCTTTTACCCTTCCCATCCTCTTCCTGATCCTGTTGGTGAGGGAGTCAGCGAGTAACCATGTGGTGATTGGTTATTGGTTGGGGTGAAGCCATGACACTAATTATTATTAAAAAGGAATTATCACCTTTAGTTATTTCTTCTCTTTAAATCCACCAAGAATAAAAATAGTTACTGGTATTGGTGACAGTTTCACTTTGTATAAGAATATTAAATGAAGGTCATATACATTTATAGAAGAACATTAATGACAGCAAAAAAACCCCTTAGAACTGACACATATGGTATTGGTATCTAAAATGATATAAGGGTATATATTAAGCATTTAATATGCAATTTAAGTTGAACTTGATTTTTGCAATTCAATAGTACATGGATATGCAGAGTAACCTAACCGTCAAGTAATTGGAGGCATACTGGGGGCATACACAATAATTTTTGAGTTTAATAGAGAAACCTATTTTTTTCCCATATTCTTTTATGATTTTATAGATAGATAGATAGATAGATGTTGCAATGAAGGTGGAAAACCATATATGAGTTCATATGTTTTGACAGGTACAGTAAAACTGTTCAAATAAAATAAAACTAATGCCACTGCTCATATGATTTCTTTTCTCTTTAACTGTTAAGCTTTTTCTACCATACATGTGTTGCATGTTTGAAAGAGGGAGGTAAGGTACACAAGTAACAAGTTGTTATATTTGAAGGAAAATGACTGTGCCATGGATATCACTGGGTCTTGAGAAAATAATCATATGCCTTAGGATAATAGCCATTAAAGAAGCCCAAGTCTTTTATTTGTAATGTTACTTCTTTTTTTTTTCTCTAAAATGTTTGTGTTCCTCTCAAGAGACAGAGAAATTGGCTTAATCACAAAGTGATTAAAACACTCCAAAAGTGTTGAGCTCTCATATAGATTCCATTTTTGAAATGCTGAAGAATAAACAAGATGATGCATAGTGAAGACAATTCTTTTCTTCATCTTGACTATGCTGCCATTTATCATGAATTTCTTGATTTCAATGTAAGGCATAGAAAAGCTATACAGTATTGGCATGAGTGTCTCTATTTGTAAGAAAGTAAAAGCTCAAAATGTAAAAGTAGAATATGCAACTTTATTGATAGAGACTTTCAAATGGCTTTGAAAGAGCGGGGCTCCTAAACTGGCTTGTAAGTTGACAGAGATCTGTAGTAATTTCATATGTGTATAGTTCAAAGCAGTAAGACACAATGCTTAGTGTTTGCACAGTAACTTACAAAAGTGTTATAACACAGGTAGTTATATCCTTTAAATTCTAAGGGACTTGAATCTGAAAGTAGTTCCTTACTGGTTTTAGATTCCTCTAATTGTGCTCCCTCCATGAAATTGGTCCTAAATGCACACTGGTATTCTGATTGTAGCTTTTTTGTTTTATATTTTTCAGTATCCTTGTACACCAGCTAATATCACACCAAACTTTTAAAGGTTATAATCAGATCTTTATAATCTAGATATTCATCGAATGTATAAATACAGAAAGCATTTTCTTTACTAAGAGACACTGAATGGCTGGCTTAATTATTTGTAACTCTTATGGGGACTGAAGCACTTACAAAATTATTTTTATTTCTTACCATTTGCTACTCCATTTCTCCAGTGTAACAGACTGCATCATACCTCTAAGTCCTGCTTTTCATTCAGCTTAGATTAGAAAAAGTGAATAAACAATGATATGGAGTGAGAAGGGTATAGCCTAAAAAGACATGAAGTCTAAAAAGTGGAAACCTTTCCAAAAAGACTATAAACTTGTTGACAAGCGGCATCTGAAATGCAGATTAAATGCACCAGACTCTTTGTGCTCTAGTGATCTGTGAAAGAAATAAATGTGCAGCAAAGTCAGGAATTAAATAGATATTTGCCCTTGTCTGTTGTCCAAATGGACACTCGTATTGATTTGGTTCAGTTCTTTTTGTGTAATGTTCCAACTATCTCCCTTTGCAGCTGCATAAGAAAGACATAAGCTATTTCTACACCGCAAAATGTATCCACCCTAGGGAATGATCCCTGGCTCCAAAGTGGTGCAGACTGCGTATACCTACCCTGTTTAAGGCTAGATCTCCACAGAACAGATATGCCACGGCCACACAACACAGCACTTGGTGTAGCAGCCCCTTTGGGCTGCCCCAGGGCACTATAACAGTTTGGGGTTTTTTGGCAGGGGAGGAGTGGGGACATTGATTTTAATTTAAACTATCTGATATAATGTGACAGCTTTGCTGGAACTTTAGAGAGGTATATGTATAAGATGAGAATGAAAGTATATGTTGCATGCTCAGGGATATTTCATTTGAATGCCTGGAGGAGTCTGAGAGTGAAACACATGCAAGAGAACCTGTCAGGACAGGGCAACAGGAACAAATGAACTTAGTTTAATGTTGTTCATCTTGCCTTTATGTAAAAACTCCTGAAGCAAGATCTTACAATACCACATGAAAAGAGCTTAATTTTGCAGTCTCACACCTGGAATCCAATCAATGCAGAAATCAATTAATTAGTTAACTGATTATCATTTATGATTTCTGGTGGCCCGGGCCCTGTGTTGGGACAGAGAAGAGGGGGCCAAATAATTGCTTTAAGTCATTTCCTTTACACTCTTCTCAAAAGCCTATGACTTCCATTTGTTCCATGTTACTAAACTGATCTTTAGCTGATTCTTCCATTTATTTAGTCAACATATTTAGGCTTTGATAAGAAATTTCTTCCTTTAATTCAGTGGTTTATTTTGTTCAGATATTTATTCCAATTTTAAAATACTAAAAGTCCAATGCATATGTTTAAGCAGGTTATATTAGGCTCACATTATAGAAAAAAAAAATTAATGGGCTTAAAGGGTAGGTTATTTGACCTAGAGAGATACTCACATGAAGAATTCTGTCTAGAGGTGCAATTTTTACTTATGTTGACTATAATAAATGAGATTAGACATTTTAGATCCCTAAAAATGGCATTGCAAGACTTTAGACACTTATCTGTTTATTTATTTGTTTGTTTGCTGTGTTGTAGCTTAAAAACAGGTTGCATATATTCTGCAGAACAGACATATGAATAATAAAGCATTTAAAAAGAGAATGGAGCCTCTGGTGGTCTAGTGGTTAGGGTGCAGGACTCTCACCGCTGTGACCCAGGTTCGATTCCCGGCCCCCCAGGCAGATGGAGCTCGTTAGCCCTGTGAGGCAATCCATCTAAGAGATGGTCACTCTAAACAAACCTACGTTCTGAGGACCTCACTGCCGCTGTCCAAACTTGCTCGGCCCCGGCAGATGAACCTCAGGATTAAAGGGTGGGCTCAGTTCAGCGCACGCTGTGTCTCACCTAAAAAATCCACTGCGCAGGCTCGAAGGGTTAACGACCTTTCCCAAATCTTCGCTCGCGAAGACTGGCCATTATTATTATTATATTATTATTAAAAAGAGAATATAGAAACTTGTTTATAAAATAATTACTTGTGGTTTTGTTTTGTTTTTTTTTTAACTCCTCATTATGGATGGTTTCTGTGGCCTCCTGGTCCTTAGAGACATTCCTTTTTCCTCTCCTTTGATTCTTAAACTGTGTTAGATAGGTTGAGATACAATCAAGTTGGTTTTCTCCATTTTAATGCTTTGGAGGCAATTTTTTCTTCATTTTAAATTTGTCACCGGGGAAACCTTTTTCTTCCACTCAGCCAAACAGATGGTTTCTATTTTTTGTTTTTTCAATGTTTCCACTAAAAAGGTCAAGGTCATCTTTGGAGAAGTGAAGTTCTGTATTTTCTTCCATTATCTTAAAATAAAAGCATACAAATTTTTAAAGTGCTACAGGTTGTTTATTTTTCTTCTCAAGTGTAATTACTCATAGATGACTTTGACCCTTGTCATTTTAATACCTGAAATTCTTCAAGCCACTGATGAGATTGTCCTCTGAACTTGCATATGAAAGTTCCTGGACAGTCTTGAAAGAAAAGAGCAAATTTCGGACTGATTAAGATTAAACCTTATCTTGAAGTTCAGGAAAGAAAAGTAGATTAAATGACTTTTTCCAAATTTCACTGAAATTTTAGTCATATGAGCCAATAACAAGAGTCTAACAATTAATAGCAATGTATAGAAGTATATATGTGTACAGCTGTCCCACTTCACTTGTGGTCCAACTTATTTTATTCCTAAAGTTAAATACCTGATACCTATACAAAATTGCAGTATTTTGCATTTGAGACAAGACATGAAGTAATAGGCATATGTACTGACAGTTACGTCTCTACAGATGTTCTGTACTTACTGTAGTTCAACAGCGAGTTTTAGTATCATCATCCATCTTTTCCTCTGTAAAAAAAAGAGCAATATTACCATCAGAAATTTGCCATTAATCTACCAGACAGGACAACAGGAAATGGCCTCAAGTTGTTCCAGGGGAGGTTTAAGTTGGATATTAGGAAAATTTTTTCACTGAAAGGGTAGTCAAGCATTGAAACAGGCTGGCCAGGGAGGTGATTGAGTCACCATTCCTGGGAGTGCTAGATGTCAGGTTTGGTGGTGGACTTGGCAATGCTGGGTTAACAATTGGACTTGATGATCTTATAGATCTTTTCTATCCTAAATGCTTCTATGACCCTATGATTCAATTCAGCTGGTCCTTCACACTGCATTTCATGAAGAAGTTGTGTCTTCTCATCACGTGCAATCCAGTCATTTCTTCAAGCATGACTGGAGATTTACAGGAGTAATAGCCTTTGTTTAAAAGCTTCAGAGTTGTGCTGACAGGACAACTGTAGGTCCTCTAAATTTTTTTCTGAATATTCTGTATGCTACAAAATCATCTCTAACCATATTAGAATATTCTTATTGAAGGCTCCTTCATGAGTACAGTTTGCTTGAGTTTTGACTGTTTCTGGTAGTATTTGTGGTACTCGTCTTTTTCAGTCCTTCTGGTAAGATGCCATATCATGTACTCTTTCTGGTTTCCACTGGTTTCCACTTTTCAGTATCTTGTGCTGAACATTTTTCAGTTCCTGAAATTCCTGAGCTATATCTTTACACTTCAGATACTGAAATGTCTACATGGAAAATCTGCTGGTACTATTCTTTAGCACACAGCTCTGACTTGGTAAATGCATAAAGGAACTTTGCTTCTGGATTTGTAATTACAGGAGCCAGAATTTAGTGCTGGAGATTATTTGCTCATTAACCTCTAGTGCATTAAGCTCTTTCAATGTTGTTTTCTCTTCAGTTATGACATGTTCCATTTTCATACTATTATTTCCATTAGCCCCTTGACTTTGCCTCCATGTACTACATCATTGTAGTTACTGAAATCTGCATGAAAAGGTTTTTTTGGCAGCATCTAAATTAAGTATAATCTTTGCCCTCATACTTGCTGAATTACCACACCACTTCCTCCGTCTTTCTGCTCATTTTACTTTTGTGGCTAAAAATCTTTTAGCTGTTTGTTTTGATTTCCTTTGCAAGGTCCAGCTCAGCTTGATAGTTGGCAAGTCTCACTTTTCTCCTACATATTCTGGCCTTCAAGGCACATCTTTCTATTTAATTAGTCTGTTCTTGTTGTTCCTCATAGACTCCCAGCTTACACTGTAAATCCTTTCTTTGCACGGATATGATCAAGATCAGAAATGGGTAAATGGATATCTATTTTGAGCAATATAACATTTACCCACATCTCAATAGCTGCAGTGAAATATCACACAGAAGACTTTATTCACTCCTTGATTACTAAATGATTCTAAGCATGATGTGAATAGTTATTCAATTAGGTCTTGTATCTTTTCCTCTCAATCATTTTCTTTCTACTTGTAGTATATGTATTGGCTTTGCATTTGTGAATTAAACCAGTTCCAAGCTTCTTTTTCACAAAAGCTTTTAAATCTTACAAATCCACTTAACTTTCACTGATTTCCCTAATTTTCTCAAGAATTTTGTTATTAAAATAGACATTTTTAAAAATGCATTTTCTTTTATTTCCCTCTGTAGCATAACTTTAACATAATCTGCTCACCATCACTTATTTTTTCCTTTTCTAGTTGTATTAGGTTTTCACTACATCCTGGCCATGCTTTTGAAAATATCATTATTTTTCTTGGTCCAGCTGTGTAAAAAATATTTGGATCACACCATTTTTGTTGGAATATGATCTTCAATCAATATATGGTATAGCAACATTGTATTAATCTTTATACTATACTTAACTCTGATAATTAGTAAGAACTTCATTCAAATATGACCCCAGTTTTTGAGAAAAAATATTTAAGAGACCTCTTTCTAGAACTGCTTGTACCTTTCTGAAGTGTTTCTAGTCTATGTTGTCAAGATTTTCTTCTCCTCTTATCTTTTTATTATTCACAGAAAAATAAAAACTTCCATGTGATTTAATTATTTAATAAATCCTTAATGAGATTTTTATAATCTATAATTTATCATTTATTAAGAATTTTATTGTCTCTACTTTTGAAAAATATACCTTTGAAAAACCTACCTTCCAATATAGGAAACACATAATAAGTATACAGCATTCACTGGTCCTGGAGGTCCTGCTGTCCTTCCTACTCATCCCTTCCTTATGATGTAGAAACCCTTGGAATCCTTGTTCTTCCAGTAACCCACATATACTGTTTTCTTTTGCCATATAAAATTTAAAAACTATTGATCTAGAATCCAGATCGTATTCCATATATGTTCTCACATTTTTAGAATTCTTAAACCTCCACTTTCCAACAATTTATTCATATAAGACTGAAATTTTTATTTTTGCCCCCCCACCGAAGAAAATTATGGATGTGTAAATGGAAAGCAAAGTTACAGAGCAGAAGGGCAGGAAGGAAAAAAACCAAACAAACCAAAAAACCCACCTAAAAATCCCCTCCAAAACCCATACCCAAACAATAGTGATTTTATTCCTCCCTTCTCCTGCCTTCTCCTTTCAAATTCAGAATCATCTTCTCTGCCCTAATTAAAATCAAGTGATGATGTTACAAAACTTCTTAGTAAACTACAAATTTAAACTCTGCAGCAGAACATAACCTTGGAGTAGCATCTCAAATTCCTATTCTTATTCAAAGTGTATATTTTGTCATAAAAATTTGAAAAATAAGAGGAAATAAAAACTTAGACTATAGCTAGTTTAAGAAGTTACATATTAAATAGCCCTCATTCAGCAGAACTGCTGTGACACAGACCTCATTTGGTAATCTATCTAGTGGGTTGAAAACCACACTGAAAGAGAGCTCATACTAAAGGTGATGAAAGAAAATGTTCAGAATGTCAGTTTTAAAATGACCCCTGTTGTTTGTGTCTTTCCTAATCAGGGATTAGAGATGTAAATTAGGATGTTGCAGAGGGATAAATTTTTTCAGTGAATGAACTGTCTGCAAATTCATTTATGGAATCCTTGTAAATTTCAAAACGTGGGATTTATATTTGAAGGGACATTAATTAAAAAGTATTATTTAATTCTATTTCTTTTATTGCCTTTTAGCTCTAAAAATGACATCTGAGATGGTTTTGTATATCCTCATTTTAAAACTGAAATTCTTTGACTATTTTACAACACTTCTTTGCAGCAAAGAATTCTCAGCAACTCTTCTTGTTGGCACAGAACATGAATAGACTGTCTCTACTCAACCCTGCTGTGAGTAGTTAGTTGGTCATTAAGGGTAGGTAGGTCAGAACAGGTCAAGTGCACCATGAACCCCACTGATCTCTAGTATAACTGCATAGAGAAACTGTACAGAAAACCTTACTTTCCTGATGTCCCTGTTAGAACTTGGGAAAAGTTGCTGGGCTTTTTGGTCATGTTTTTTTTTTCCAACTAGTAGCATCCCCTGGAATACTTTGCTATGTCACGTATGAAAATAGTCTGGTCTTAGGTGAGTTCTGTATTTATGCCTAAAAGGATTTTATATGAGCACCCTTATCTATGTGCATGTCTGACACATGCACATGTAAAGCCTCAAGGTGAAATTATTGCTATGCTTAAACTTATAGGAAAACTACTTCTATGCTGGGAACTGGTTTTGTTCTTTTTAATGTCTCTTGCTTGTGTGCTTGTGGCATCAACACAGAAATGTTGGAAGAAGAAAAGTCTTAAAGACTGGGAAGACAAGAGTCGATATATATATATATATAGACACAAGCTGATAGAGAAGCTTAAAATTGAACATATCAGAAATTATCTTGGAAATTTCTAAAATTTAAATTGATGATGCCTTCTTAGTAATTTTTCCTGTGAATGGGCTATCTGTAACATAAAAAAGCAAGCAAAAAACAACAACAAAAAAATTTGAATGCATTGATTACATCCTGGCAAACAGCTATGTAGTACTTGGGAGTCTTTGAAACCTACATCTGTCCACAAAAATTGGAGTGAAAACATTTTATTAAACCATGGTTAAGTTCATGCCATTCAAAAGTTAAAAAGTACTCTTCTCATGAAAACTGTTTAATGCTCGTATTTTACTTTATGCTCATATTGCCAAAAACCACTCAAAGTGGTCATTTTTTCAAATAACTTATAGTTAGCCATGTCAAATTCAGCAGCACTAAGCTAAATAGTCTTTTGATATCTAACGTGTTATACTTCCAAAGCAATTCAGTGGCAGAGATAAATAATTAAAGTCCAGGAAATTCACATGCATTCCCAGAGGAAACAGATCTTCAGGGCAGTGAGCATGGGAAATAAAGAATTCTTATTTGTATTTCTTCCAATTTCTTGCCATGTTTCCTCATCCCAGCCAGAACTGCATTGCTAAAGATTCCACAGTGGCCAGTGAAAGGATGAATGGAATTTAGTTCTCTTTTGTGAGCTGTGTGAGGAAAGAGAAAGGACACAGTAAAGCTTTTATTGACCCAACTCCAAATCCAGTGTGTCTAACTGGGAAATTGTTCATTCAGACGGAAGCCAAAAAAGTGTCTATGCCTCAATGTGGCTGAGACAGCAAAATCAATTCAGAAAACAACAGCTCTGTTTAGGAAGGATTCAAAGGAAGGAAATGTACCTAAATCAATAAATAATATACATAATAAGGTATTTATATGGCACGATACTTTATTAAAGTGTCAAGAAATAAAAAATCCATCAGACTCTACAAATACTGTCTTTTTCACATACCAGAAGGCCTAAGTGATTTCAAAAATTTAAACAAAGTACTCTTAAAGTGCAGAAAGATTTATGCGCTTTCTCACTGCTTTCCCCGTAGAAATGATTTTGCCATGCTTTCTGCCTTGCTTGTATTCTAAAGAATACTTATAAAGTCACAACATCTCAAAATGTTGAGCTCTTTCATATTATCTTTCTAATCATGCCCCTGGGATTTTTGCTGCCTACAGACTTACAGCTCAAGAGCAAAGTACAACAACACTGATGATCTGTAATGTGTGGCTGCATAACCGGTCTTTTAAAGTGGAGGTTGTACTGAATATGCTTCCAGTCCAAACTTTTTCTCATAAAACATCGGTATTCTTAAACATGGAGACTTAAACTGCTCCACATGCATTTTATTCAATCAACAACTTCTACTAATGAAATTAAGTTGATTTTATGTTGATTTATATCTGTATATGAAGGTTAATTTGTAACCCATGTTTACAAAGCCTCATATTTTTCATGCTGTTTTTAGGGATACAGTGTTTTATTAATTCTTGGAAGGCTGGTTTCTTAAGCCTTCAGATGAGCTGAATACAGGGCACACAGTGACATGCTTTTCTTTTAGAGTGGTCCAATCTATCCTTTTCCCTAAGTAACAAAGGAAGCTTAGGGTCAAGAGACACCTTTTTTAAGTATTTGATTTAAGAGGATGGGAGCAAACTACTAGAGATGTACGAAGTCTCCCATTGTTCGTGCTTTGTATTGTCTGGTTGTTGAGCATTGCAATGAAATTATTTTCACATTTTTCAATACTAATTTACATAGCAGAGCAGAAATTTATCATACTTAGCCTTCGTTTTAGGATGTAACTGTGATTTACTTTATCAGTGTAGGACGATGCATGTGTTTAAGGAGAAGCATGAGATAGCCCTTGCTAAAAAAAAAAAGGAAAGGATAGAATGATCAGCTTTGGGTAGTTTTCTTCCTTACAACAGTGTCAACAGCCATATCTTCTCACGTGCCTTCTTATCTGTGCTCCTGCTCTCCTACCCATCTGTGGTGGAGATGACCTTAGGAATTTCCACATCTTTTCATGCACTTATTTGTTCCCTGAACTCCATCTTTTCCTCCACCCTTTCTTTCCAATTTTAGAATCACAAATTGCATCCAATTTGTCTGACGCTGCCTTGTGGAGGCGGTAGACTTTTTGACTGATATTAGATTGCACACTAAGTTATATTGAAAGCAAGAAGAGCAGACTGTTGAAAACAGAAGAATTTCGTAGAATAGATGGCAGTAGTTCTAAAAAATTATTCAAAAACCCCAATGTGATAGGCTTGCAGGAAGTTGCTGGAAATTATCCTCCCTTGGGTGGTATGGAATAAATAAAATTGAAATCAATATCAAAATACACAGTATAGATACAGTCTTCTAAGTGGTGGTTTTTTGCATTTTACTTACCGAGAAAAGGTTCAATTCAACCTTTGGTAAGCTGGATCTTGGTCACTGACTTCAATTTTCCTGAACTTATCCTGTGCAAACTGTTTCATATGACAAAATTTGGTTTGTACTACTGCCTGTATTCTCAGTTCCTCCCTTTTTTTTAATGCTTTTATGCATTTAGTCCTTTTCCATTCTTGCATCACTTTAAACTTAAGTTTTGATCACATTTTTATTATAATACTGTGCAAAGCTACATTTTTCCTATTTGATCCATAAAGACCACTAGGAGAGAGATTTATTGCAAAAATTTCACTGAGCATATATAGATTGAGTATTATGTAACAGGAAAGGACCACATGCCTCAGGGGACCTAAGCCCCTGCTAGAGAACTTCATCATATCACCTGATTAAGAATGAGAATAAAACTAGTTGTTTTCACATCATTGCAATTCAACGACTCTTCTAGAACCCTATTGTTCTGAGGCAACTCAGAAAGAGTAGAAGAATGTCGTTAGGTCGTGTAGAGAGAAAATTAGAAGAGCAAAAGCTTGGCTAGAATCCAATCTGCGCCCTGCTGTGTTTTTATAAATACCTTAACAAAAAAGGAGGGACAAGGAAAATCTACACCTTTTACTGGATGTGGAGGGGAACATTATAACCAAGGATGAGGAAAAGGCTGAGGCACTTAATACCTTCTTTGCCTCAATCTTCAGCAGAAAGAGTGGTTATCCTCAGAGCAACCAGACCTCTGAGCTGATAGACAGGGACAGGGAGCAGAATAGACCCCCCATAAACCAGGAGGAAGTGACCTGATATGCCACTTAAACACTCACAAGGCTATGGGGCTGGGTGGGATTACCTGAGGGTACTGAGGGAATTGACAGAAGAGCTCGCCAAGCCACTCTCCATCATTTATCATCAGTCCTGACTAACTGGGGAGCTCCCAGATGACTGGAGGTTGGCTAATGTGATGCCCACCCACAAGAAAAGCCAGAAGGACAATCTGGGGAACTCCAGGCCTGTCAGACTGACCTCAGTGCTGTGGAAGGTCACGTAGCAGATCACTGTAAGTGCCTTCATGCAACACATGCAATACAACCAGGTGATCAGGCCCAGCCAACGTGGGTTTAGGAAAGGTAGGTTCTGCTTGACCAACCTGATCTCACCAGGTGACCTGCCTGGTGGATAACAGAAAGGCTGTGGAATTTGTCTGCTGGGATTTCAATAAAGCCTTCGATACTGTCTCCCACAGCATTCTCCTGGAAAACTTGGCAGCCCACAGCTTGGGCAGGTGCATTCTTTGCTGGGTAAAAAGCTGGCTGGATGGCCAGGCCTAGAGAGTGGTGGTGAATGGTGGTGCATCCAGTTGGCAATCAGTCACTAGCAGGGTTCCTAATGATCAGTCTTGAGGCCAGTTCTGTTTAATCTTTATTGGTGATCTGGACAAGGGAATCAAATGCAGCCCAGTATGTTTGCAGATGACACCAAGTTGGGTGGGAATGCTGATCTGCTGGAGGGTAGAAAGGCTCTGCAGAGGGATCTGTACAGGCTGGATTGATGGGCCAAGGATAGTGGTATGAGGTTCAATAAAGTCAAGTACTGGCTCCTGCACTGGGGTCACAACAAACCCCCTGCACTACAAGCTTAGGGAAAAGTGTCTGGAAAGCTACCTGGCAGAAAAGGACTTGGGGGTACTGGCCTACATGATCGTGAGCCAGCAGTGTGCCTAGGTGGACAAGAAGGCCAATGACCTCCTGGTCTGTATCAAAAATACTGTGGCCAGCAGGATCAAGGAAGTGATCTTTCCCTTATACTCAGGACTGGTGAGGCTGGACTTCGAGTGCTGTGTTCAGTTTTGGGCCACTCACAAGAAAAACATTGAGGTGCTGGAGCATGTCCTGAGAAGGGCAACAAAGCTGGTGAAGGGTCTGGAGCACAAGTCTTATGAGAAGCAGCTGAGGAAGCTGGGGTTGTTCAGTCTGGAGAAGATGAGGCTTGGGGGGGACCTTATAGCTCTCTACAATTACCTGAAAGGGGGTTGTAGCAAGAAGCCTCTTCTCCCAGGCAACAAGTGACAGGACAAGAAGAAACGGCCTCAAGCTGTGCTGAAGAAGGTTTGAGTTGGACATCAGGAGGAATTTCTTCACTGAAAGGGTAGTTAAGCTTTGGAACAGACAACCCAGGGAAGTGGTGGAGTCACCATTCCTGGAAATGTTAAAGAAAGGATTTGATGTGGCGATGGTGTCTGGTGAAAGATTGGACTTGATGATCTTCGATCTTTTCCAACCTTTATGTTTCTATGATTCTATGATGGAAATCTTAGTTCTGAGAATGTTTTTAATCCTGGATGATTCATGTACATTTTTTTTCCTACTGCCACTATTATCCATTAATTTAAATAACCTTTGTCTTTCATGGATGTTTATTCACCTACACATTTATCCACAGTAAGAATATCTCTTCCCAACTTTTGTTCTACTAGACCAAAAAAACTGTGCTATTGTTATCTCCTCTTGGACAAAAGGCTTCTCTAATCATGCCATCTGCCCTTCTTTGAACCTGTTCTGATTTGAAATCACCTTACTTTAGATAGGTGAATGAAACTTTACACACCAATGTCCTTCCAGGTCCTCGGCATTAACAGGTTTCTCTATCTTTAGAGGAAATCACTTATTAATACAGCCTACAATCACTTCTACTTCTGCAGCAAATGCACAACAGCAATTTACCTGTACAAGCTTCAGATACATGCTGATCAGAGATCTCTGATTTCTGCTGAGTTTACATATCAGCAATAATTGTCTCAATAGATTGCTCTACTCATTTTTGAAATGCATCTGTCCCAGGGAGGAAGACTATTTTAAAGAGAACGATAACTCTATACAAGTCTTTTGAATAAGAAACAACATTATCCAGTGTTCAGCAGGAAGCACAGAGCAATAAAGTGAACAAGTTTTTTGTAGTTTCATTGGAACAACTTAAATCAAACTTAGCCATGAAATTGAAATTCTACAATGCATTGCCAAAAAGAGCCTCCAAAACTACTGCATTGTATTTATCCAGATATATAAGGTAGACTTTCAATTTTAATGTAACGAAAATTGAAGACAGAGAGTATCTAAGATTCTCTAGGAAATACAACTGGATATAAAATTATGCGAAGGATCTGAATAGTAATGACATGCCTACACTTCAGCTCACGTGTAGAATTTAAAGAGAAACTAACAGAATTTAAGTACTGTTGCCATTGAAAGTTCTCATTCTCTTATTTTAACCATATCACTTCTATTTTAAAATATAATCTGAAGAGATGAGAAGAAAATATGAGACCTAAAGCACAAGCTGAAACATGAGGGATGTACTGGATGGGAACGAAGACCCATCTCTGTTTTGTACCAGATTGTTTTTCCTGTCATTTCTCGGAGAAAAGTGAAAAAATGTAAACAAAAAAAGCATCTAAAAATTCAATTTCAGCTTAGCTTCTGGAAATAAATTTTTTAGCAACTCTCTGAGCCTGAGTTACCACCAAACTATTGTTCACTAGTCTTTGATGGAACTACCCTCCATGAATTATCAGACTATTTTTAAATTCCCACTTATCACTCCCATACCTTGTGATAAGGAGTCCTGCAGTCTAACTATTCATCAGGCAAAATTACGTATTTTGTTCAATGCTGATGCATAACTCAATCACTGCTCCCTCCTTCTCTTCTTATTTTTTCCTAGACTGTAAGAAATAATGAATATCTCTTCTCTATTTCTCTCCTGTAGTTTAAATCACTACATAGATAAATAATTTATTTTCCAGTCATCTCTTCATCTTGAGGAGTCATATTCTACTAAGTATCAAAGCTGTGTGCAGTTCAATATCTCTGATTGTTGTCTTGCCTTTCTGAGCATCTGTTCCACAGTGAAGCAAGCAGAACCTCTGGTGGTATGTGGGAGCTGAATGCACCGTATAGAGGAAAAATGATGACTTCTGCTTGGTCTCAGTTTCTGCCCTGGTACTTCTCTGTTGTATGGGCCCAGTCTGGGTGATGAGATGATGTACGTCGAAAATTTCTGCAGTGACTCCAACATTTTCTCAGGCCAATTATGGTGAGTTTAGAGCAAATTAGTTTCTCCTTATAGTCACTTCCACCAGGTGAATTCAATGTTATTCAGAGCTGTTATCTACAAAACCTGTTGCCTCTTCATGCTCTCTGCTAGAACATCTGTGAACATCTAAAACATAAACACTCAATAAAAATACTTGAAGGATATATTTCTAATCTGTTTCCTTAGTGAAAACCAACAATTTCTACTTATCCTTTCTTATCTTTTAACAATTTTTTGAGAATCACATACAATTGTTCATAGGAGTTCATTTCTTTGAGAAATTCAATTAAGAAAGGAACTTTGGGATAAACTTTTTGAGTGCGTAAGTACATTTGTTGTACTAAAGCATGTTTGAGGCAAGACAGATACCCAGGTGGAGAAGCTTTGGGTCTCATCATAGTCTCTTTCAGTCCAGTTCTATGAGGTAGATTTACAGACCTAGCTGAACTATGTATTAGGGTTCACATTTAGTATCACAGTTGGCGTCACAGTGTATATCACTTCTTAGTTCCCTAGGTGTGCTTAAATTTACCAAACTGCCTATAAATATAATGTATGATCTTATTTTAGGTTTTACTGTCCTCCATTTCTATCAAAATCTCCATTAGCTCACAGACACATCTAGTAAAAATATCTGATAGATAAAATGAAATGTTCTAATGAGTGAAAAGAACTTCCTTTAGCTGGACATCAGTTCCTCCCCATCTTCACAGTGTGGTGTCTGATATCTGTGGGTTAGTATACAAGCTGCCCTTTTTGTACTTTTTGTAAGCTATGCCACTGTGATCTCTACTGTCTGACACCCTCCACCTCTGATTTTCCTGCTATGCAAAGAGGTTTTGGCTGCCCAATATCCGTGTCATACATCTAGAAGGGTGAGAGCCTTAGAGACTAAAGAACAGATTTCAAAGCCACAACACTGCATCTTGTAAATCATATAGACATGCCGGGATTGTCATCACTTATTCTATTGCAAGGCATATTTAGCTTCTGTTTCATCCTTCTGTATGCGTTTTTGATGCCTGTCTTCCCTTTCCTGTCAATTCCATTCAACTGGTCATTTAATGAGCTGTTTTACATTGTTATTTCTCTCAGCCATCATTGTTTTTCCTCTTTAGCCATGTGACTGACAGAAGGTAAAGTGTTTTGTGAATGTAGGTACCAAAGGTGAACCATATAAAAAAGCTGAAATGTAATCTTATTGAATAAACTTGCCCAAGCACCACCTTTTTCCACTAATAATGATGGACTTCATGGTTTTTAAGCAGGGACAATATTTTTTTAAACTTCATAGGACTTCATCTTTATGATGTATTAACTGTACTGGATTATAATAACACATTCATGTTATTAAATAAAGAACTAAGATTTTTGGACACTAACTGCCATTTTTTCACCTATGTGGAGTGTCATCAATTACAGTTTGGGGGTTAGTTTTTCAGGGGTGTTTTTGTTTTGTTTTGTTTTGTTTCTTTGTTTGTTTGTGTTTATTTTTTCTGGTTTTTTTTTCTTACCTTTTTATTTTGCTTTTTTTTTGTTTTCAACTTCATGTTTAAAAAACCTCTGGTAAGGGAAATAAACAAGATCTTTGTTAATTCATGCATAATAATATGAGCTTCAGCTTTACTGAATAACTATTTTGGAATGCCTGAATTCAGTTGAATACTATCTTTACACAGAGTTCGGTGTAATTATTTAATTAATGGAAATGAAGTATTGCAGCATTGAAGGGTTTGAATAGGTGTTGAAGAACTCTGTGGGTAAGACCCATGGCTTGGCTGCAGCTCAGGGTAATTCACACATTTGAATAATGAAATAGTGAATTTTCATTTCTTGTCTCTCTCTTCATTCTTTCAGCTTTGCAACATGATGGAACCAAAGAAATCTGTCTTCTGCCAGACAGCAAGAACTTAGGTTTCTGGGGCAACATGCTGACTGCAAAAACCCTTAAAATAAAGGTGGCTCATTTCCAAGTCACCATATTTTTGCCATTTGGGATTTTTTTCCCCTGTTTTTCATAGAAAAGACACACACTATCAAGAACGGCTTGTGGGAGGTTCTGTAATCAATAAAGCTGTTGTGTGTAGAGGGATTATGAATCAGAAATTAATGCTAAGCAGGGGAAAAATGTACATCAGTATTTCTCAATTTTAAAAATATGAAAACCCATAGAAGAGGTAAATAAAAGTTTTAAATACTCTATTTAGAAGGCACCTGGTTAACTAAGAATTGGTTGCTAGGATTTACAGAGATTGTCACAAAGTTGTTCCCAAATCTGCTTCACTGAATTGCTAACTGGTAGAAAAACATGTTCTTAATGTTATAAAAGTTTGCATAGGATTAAGCTGCATACTTTTCATTGATTCAAATGAAAATTGTGTAGTTAAATTTCATTTCAGTCCTTTGGAAACGCTCTTTGTGCATCATGAGTACATCAATGTTTCAAGTACAGAAGAGGAAAAATCCCTAGTTTTTGGTAACAAAGATGTGACTCAGCAAAAAAAAAAAAAAGAAAAAAATCACTAAAACAACCAAACTCTGTCGCACCTCAAAATACGTGACTCTCCTCTTCCATAAGAACAAAAAAGTATATTAACAGTAATGATGCTGTAGTAACTCTAGTAAGTACAGTAAGTAAGTTTAGTATAGGTGCTTGCAGAAACAAAACCCACTATGTTGAACTGTTGACCAGCTTTAATTTCTTCATACTAAAATTAATCTACCAGAGACACTGTAAAGTTGTTAGAGAGAGACATATTTCTTGCATAACAGCAAAACACAATGTCAGTGATTTTCTGGTTCTGATAAAGATCCAAAGACTGTATTGCAGGATGCATCCTATCTAATTTAGGTACCTGTCTCTTTCTTTAGTGTTTGGAAACAAGAGGAAATGCCAGAATAATATGTCCACTTGGGGACAGTTTGCTGAGTGAATTTCATCCAAAACACCATGCTATGTGGAAAAGGGCGCTTTATGCCTGCCTTATAGCATATGTGCAGGGGTTAGAGGACTAGATGGAAGAACTGGAGCCTGGGCTGTATTGGGATTAAAGGTAATTAGTATCAAGTCAGGCAGGAATCCTCACTGTTGTCACAGACACACCCAACTGACAGAGTAGACAAGACCATTCATAGAGGAAAAGAAATGTACCTGTCAAAAAGTTGGTCTTTTCCCCTTTTGGAGCCAGAGATCATTTATTTCATCTACATGGAAAGAAGACCCCACTACCATGTGTAAAGAGAAACAGCCTAAGCTAAATAGAGGTGATTGTGCAATAAACTGGAGTATGTTGCCTGCGAGATTCTATCAGGTTATGTGATTCTGTTGTTCACATACATCACAGGTTCCAGCTTCATTAGGTGCTATGTAGCATGGAGAAGCTAATGTCCTGGGAATGGACTAAGGAAATATGCCAGTTGTCCTATAATGTCAACACACTGGGTTCTTAACTGTGATACAAGGTATGCAAGTGTTTAAGTCTGCAAAGATACATGTCAAGGAAGTGGGAACAACTGGACGTGTAAACACGGGAGTTCAGCTGCAGTGCATGTTGGACCCCCTACCTGCGTGTTATGAGGTTCCATCCACAGGGATCCATCTTATGGAAAAGACTGTTACTTATGACAGGTCAGCAAATTTCAACAAACTAGTACTCCAGGCGAACGAGGTCCCAGTTCCAAGTGGAAGGAATTCTTCACTTGGCCTAGGAACTTAAATTTGATAGCCTATTTCTTGAGCAGTCTCCAGTGTATTCTTGTATTGGACTTGTGAGTTGTCACTGATTCATTTCTAAAACTGTGTAATTCACAGAAATGTCTGTTTTGTTAGTCCTGCTGGGACTTGATTCTGAACAGTTCAGCAGTCCAGAGTGGTATAGATCTAGCCATCAGGAAAAAAAGTGGAAATTCCAGTGCTTAGTGGTCTAAGCAGGTATATCATAAGTAACAGGACAACTGTTAGGCTTAAATAAAAAAGGAAATGTATTTACATGTTTAAGGTCATATCCACCACAGAATGTAATGCAGTTTTGAGACCAAACTAATTCAGACGCAGGCAGTTAACAGTGCATAAATGCAGTCACAGTACTTTCTAGCAAAAATTGTCTTATGCAGAGCCAGAAGAGATGTCACTGCAGTGTACCTTTCCCTAATTTCCACTGTGAGCCTTTGTGGAGCAAGAATCGGTATATTTGCAGCAAAACCCATGGGACACAAAGAAATATTGTGAATAATTAAAAAAGTAAATTGGAGCTGCCAGTCTGCCTGATTGTGTTTTCAACACAAATCCATTTTACATGCTGATTGGATTAAAATATTAAACATATTTTACATAAAAGATACTTTGTATCTTTTCCATAAAATTGCCTACCATCTTTTCCATAAAACTGTGTTAGCTTCTTTTTTTAAAAAAATTTGCAGGACAGTGAAGATCTCTGGAGAATTAGTGAAGGAATAGAATTTGCAAGAGAGTGGCATTCCTAATGACACTACAAGCCCGGGATGTTGCACAACTTTTTACAGAGTTTTGGAAAAAGGAAGATTGAAATTACAAAAAGATAAAATGCTTCTCTGACTGTGAGGCAGCTCCCTTTTTGGGTAGAGTCTTTCTATGAGAAGTGAAAAACATTTCTTAAACTATCCAACTGGATTCTTAATGCCATGAAATTGATGCCATCATTGATTGGATGAGGTAAATGTTGCTGGGCATAGAGGTCTGTGGCAAAAGAGAAAAAAGTCCTTCATCCCTTGTATTTTATGAGTTAATTACAGCATGAAACTGAACTTCTGGTCCTGTTCAGAAAATACATCAAGCTAAGGAGGAAACAATCATTTCAGAACAACTGACTGAACTGAGAAGTTTCTTATACAGGCAGAATGGACATTGAAGTGAACACTCTCTGAAAATACTACCAAGAGTGAAATCCTCTCAGGAGAACATTTGACAAAGTCAATAAGAAGTAGTCATAAGCACTGTACTGAAATCATACTTCTGAACATCTCAGCATCATTTATTTCTCAGCTGAAAACTCCTGCTTAAAACTGCTTCATATTTGTGAAAAAATTTACCAGGACTACAGTCGTTCTCAGTACCTATAATTACTATACCAGTTAGTATTTCCTGCTTAGCAGGACTGGTTGTGAGGTGAGAGTTGGGCACTTTTGTCTCTGTGTCATGGAATCACAGAATGGGTAAGGTTGGAAAGGACTACTGGAGGTCACTAGTCCAACCTCCCTGCTCAAGCATGGTCTCCAAAAGTACTGTTACTCACGGTTCTGTCCAGATGACTTTTGAATATCTCCAGAGATAAGGAGTGCAAGATGATTTGATGAAGCTGTGTTTTAGTATTTGCCCTGAAAAGAGGACTAAACCCAGAAATTAAACAAGATAGGCATAAGCAGTTAAATGTAGACACATTTAAGGAGACTGGTTTGCTAAATGGGCTTAATCATTTGTATGCAGTATTGTCCATACTACCTTTGGAAGTGAACAAGACAGGGATGGGAGAGAGGACTCTGGTATGGCAGTTTGAAGAGTTAGGTATCTTATTGCCAGGGTTGTGGTATTTTAGCAGCATTGACATTATTTGCAGGGATTGGAAGCAGAGAAAGGGGACTGTTTGACCTGTGTACATCCATGCAGGATAAAACATGAGACTGGTACTGCAATGGTAGTACAACGTGAGTGTTTGTGTAGTATGATGGTGTAGTCCTAGTGGTACTGCTGTGATACTGCTATATTGCTTGTCTGTGGTTCAGCTACTATAAGAGCTGTGGGAAACAGATTTATCTGGGTTTATTAGGGCAATATGGGAAATTTGGGCACACTTTATTGTTCTCTTCTTTCAGTAGACCTGAATCTGCATTAAATAAATGAGGAAGAAAGAGAAACAAAATCACATTTATCACAGATGGAGATGAATATACTGAAATATACTGAAAGTTAGATAGCTCTTTAGGTTCCATAGTCATTCTGAGAACTCGTTGCACATAGTCATTTTGAGAACTGTTTCTTAGTTTTATAGTGAGTACTATCTTTTAGGTAAAATTCTCTGTCAGTTGATCTCAGTATCACAACAGAAGTGCTGATGTACATTTTAGCTTTTCATCAGTGAAAAGGTGCCTATTTGTTTCTGCCTTTTAGAACATGTTATCACAGTGCTATCACAGCACTGGCACTGGATATAGGAAATAGTAGGATTTGGGAGCAATTAAAATTCCAACTTATACTGTTACATAGTGACAGAAACAAAACCCAGTAACATAATGCACCCATAGTGTAACATTGTAACTGAAAGACAGAAAGCATCAAAAACT
Organism: Lepidothrix coronata; assembly: GCF_001604755.1. Taxonomy (NCBI): domain Eukaryota; kingdom Metazoa; phylum Chordata; class Aves; order Passeriformes; family Pipridae; genus Lepidothrix; species Lepidothrix coronata. The sequence goes on from NW_016690437.1 coordinate 406,535, forward strand.
CTATTCCGCTTCTTGGCATTCTAGGGTATAGCTTTTACAACATTATCTGTGCCATAGTATCACTCTGGCTCTCACACTGAGGAAGGATTTCCCCTGGGATAGGCTAGAAAATGCATATGAAGACATGGAAACTGCTAAGATGTTATGTTGGTGAACTATGAACTCAAGAGGAAGAAACCCTTCAAATAGTTTCAAAGGAAGAAAACATATGTAAGTGAGCTGGAAATGTTGATAGGAACACACAGACATCACAGCAGATCAGTATCAACAAAGTTTAGTATGCTCTGAGCAAAATAGTGAAAATTTATGATCTAGTTTATAAATTGGATGAAAAATATAATTTTCTCTTATTGTTCTACAGTAATGGATACCCAAAGAGTAAATGGTCTAAAATGCATTCTGTTAATATACTTTTTGTTTTGTCATACTTCTAAAACAACCTGTGAGCAATCTGTAATCAGTTCCTATACATAATTTTCACATATATGCAGTTACTAAAAATCTTTTGTGTTCAGTACACAAAATAGAAAATAAATGCAAATGAAAACACTAGTAGGTTTCTTTGACAAGCAACTCAGAAAGATAGTACTCTGTGCTGAAGCAGTTCAAAAGTTAAATAGGGTGAATTAAACTCTTTAGTGTGTAATTTACTTCATTTACTTACGAACTTCATGCACCATATATGAACTTCATGATAATAAGATTCTGATAGAATGTATCTGATAAAATGGAGTTGACTTAGCACTTCAGAGATCAATTCCTTTCATTCTAATGTAGATATCTAAAATAAATCAACAAAATCATTCTCTGAGAGTGCTTATTTTACTGCCTGTGAAGTTTTTTGTATACAACAACTAGTTCATCCACAGACATCTAAATATCAGCTGTATAAAGCTAAGTGAGATAAATGTAGCGTTCCTCCCCTCCTTACTTAGATACTGCAATTGTACTTTTAAATTTGGATGGTTCTGAAGATCTCTCCTATATCGTGTTCTTTCTTTTTTATTCTTAGTCTCCTTTGGACAGGTATTAGCTTATGTTTGTCTCAGATGAGGGACAGAACAAATAGGTGTAACAAATAATTAACATAGGTAGAGAGGACTCCAAGATTCTTATCAGGAGGAGAAAGAGAAGATGATGAAGAAGAAAAAGTAGAATATGAAGAAAAAAGATTAAAATAAAAGAAAAATTGGAATAATTTATGAATAATAAAAATATTGATGAATAATATATATTTTAGCTGTCATATTCTTAAATAATTCCAGTCATTGTTTATATTCCTTATTTCAACAAAAAAATTTGTACTGTATATAAAAGACAAAATATTTTCTTCAGTGCAGTTGTTTGCACTCACATATTAATCTGATGTTTTGCTACTTTGAGAAGAATAGAGAACAGAACTTGAAAACATACCCACAAACATCAGTGCATTGCAAAGCCAACATACAGTCAGTCTTTTTAAGGGCAAAAGTTTTAATCCAATTTACATAGTGGATTTGTAGTTATATAATTGTCACAAATAAAACTCTTCCTTTACAGTATATTGGTTTGCTTGTTATCAGCTTAGTTTTCTGCCTTTTTTTTCCTTCATCAAATGGATGAACTTAATACATTTCAGCATAGGCATAACATGCACTGAAATAAATTTCTTTTTATTTTAGGGATTGTGCCTGTACTCCCAATCAAGTACACAATAAAGGGATTACATATTAAAAAGGACTGTATGCAATCAAGAAGAAATCTTAATTAATCATAAATAGAATTGGTTCTGTGGAAATAATTTGACCTGACAGTTCAAGGTTTGATCAGCACATCACAGAGATTAAAAATACTTTTGACTTGAACAGACAGAGTCCCAGAGAGTCACTGCAGCCTGAAATACTTTAGGAAAGCTAGCGTGTACAGATTGTACAATGTCAATGTTTCTCTTAGTGCTTCCATTCCATTAGGAATCAATGTGGGACTCTTTTAACTTCCGAGAAATCTTCCAATATCATGCTGTCCTGGTCAATGCTGAATCAACAGAGATTACAAGACATCAAACTACAATCTTTTATCCCATGTTCTGTGTGTATAAAACAAGGAGTCAGCTTCCCTTTGAAGTACTAATTGACTGTCTGTACCAATCAGCACCTAATCCCTTTCCTGAATGCATTTAGGTCTCCGCAGTAACTGAGCTGGCCTTCTCTGGGGTGTAGGCTGGAAAGCACTTACAGTAAATGTGTAGTATGCAAAGGGAGTAATTGATCTCAGTCTTAGAAAAACCTGTCTAAAAGCAACTAGACCTCATAATTCATGATTTAGTCTAACAGCAAGAAGATGAACATGAGTTAAGAGAAAAAAAACTCCAGAGACACTTCATTAAAAAATTAGCAGTGAAAAAAGAAGCATCTGATATTTTCTTTTTTTTATTGTTATTTTTTTCCCCCTCCTTTAACACAAATTATCCAGGAACAGTGTGCACTAAACATTTACTGATAGTTCTGGGTCCTTACATTTAAGATTGGAGATGTAATCACAAAGAATTTGATTCATATTGTCAGGCACAGCTCCAATGACTACCTTGCTCATTACAAGAATTGTTAGAACAAGAACTTACAGATGCATTTCACCCTTTTACTTGCTGGGAGCACAAGCCACACACACGTGATCATTTAGAGCTGATAGCCTCATAGTCTAGGCAGGCAGCTGAAGTAATTTGCACTTATTTGATTGCAATCTCTGCTCCTCCCGTGAAATAGAGATCAGGAAGGAGCCCACTTGGAATGTCAGTTTGTAATATGTAAAAGAAAAATGAAAGGGGATTTGAGGGACGTTCTCCAGCAAGTACTGTCTCTGTGGATTAGAAGAGAAAAATGGCATAGGTCAAAGTGCAGAAACACAGGACTTCAGATGCACAGTAAAAAACAGCAACTCATGTAGGAAACACTGCTATGAGTAGTAAAAGTTTAGATTTAATGAACACTGACTATTCAGAGAATGTTTCTTTGAGGGGGGCAGTTGAAGCATTTCTATTTTTGAAGTGTTATAATTTTTTCTACACTACAAATGTGTTTTGAAAGAATGAACATTTCCTCAGAAGGAAATAATAAACTGGATAGTATTAATTCCCAGCATATAGCATTTATGCTCAGCACTTACTCCTTTGCCTAAAATAGCAACACAATATTCTCTGTGTTATTTTCTTTAGGTTTTATATTGTTAAATTATTAACCTTTCAGATCCAAGGATTTAAGACAGGAAGGTTTTATTTTCTTTCAGAGAGGACATGCAATATAACCACATTTGCTTAAGAGGAACCAGACCTGCTCTACTGCCACTGGTAAACTCGTAGCTTGGATCTAAGATAGAATTTTTCAAATATACAAGGGAATTGTCAGTAGAAATCTGGCCTTTGATAGACTTCAGTGTCAAGCAGTTAACATGCTCGGCTGTAAAGTTTTCTTATCAAGTATAGTCATCATTTGTGTTGATCTAAAACTTCTGAAATTGCCCACAGCTTTGATTGCCTTTGTTTTGAGGGTATCTGTCTTCCCATACCATAGGGAAGAGTTCAGTTATTAGGAAACAACATTTTCTGGAAAAATCGTTCTAGTAGTCTCCTTTCAAAAATATTTTCCAGCTTTTGGTTATACAGTCACAGAGTTTATTTAAATGATAACTGGAATGTTAAATTTGCTTAGACAATTATTTTAAAGTGACATGTCATAGTTTCCAAGGACATTTTCTTGTCTTTATATAAGGCACAGCTCTTAAAGGGGAATTTGATTGGCTGATCTCTTGGGTGGTCACTAAAGACAGGTCTCCTCATATGACTAGAATTGCCATAAAGACAGACCATGTAGCTCTGTAGCAAGAGGTCAAGACAGAGGGGACTGTAGAAAAATAAACAAATCAAGCAAAGAAAACAAACTCACTTGTGCCACAGCTGCTTACACCTTAGCAGCTTTTTTTTCCCCTGTGTTTCTCACTGAGCAGTAACTCTCCAGACTAATCCCTATGACTGTTTCTTCCCCTTTCAGGAATTATCTAAGCTGTTTAGAAACGATGAAGCCTAAAGCCTATCCCCTGCTGTCATGCCCACCTTGCCCTGTCCCTGCCCCTGTTCTTTGGCTCTACTCAGAGTGGTTAGTTTAGGTTGAGAATTTGGAACTACCCTCTTTTGACAGAAGAGAGTTCATCGACAGAAGGAAAGGCCTGCCAGTAACAGAGAGAGCACCCAATGAGAAGTAAGGCTGGAGAGAATCCGTGTTTTTAGCTTGTTCACCCTAATTGTTAGGCTTCTGATATTTCTGACTGTGTTTTCTAATAGTTCTGGCTTTGTCAAGGAGATAATGCCTCTGTTCATGGAAAAGCAGGAGAGGGGGAGGAATGACCAAAGTTGTGCCGAGACAATGGATATTTCTTATTCCTCTCCTGTCCGGTGCCTGTGTAAGAACAGCATTTGGTGACTCCTCACCTTTCATAGTATTTGCCCTCATCCTTCAGAAGCCCTAACTGATTGTTTTTCTGTGGGGATTGTGGAAAGAAAAGTGGGTTTGCTTTCAGCGTAGATTGTGATATATGAATCAGGTGTAGATTGACAGTTCTAGATGAACTGAATACAGGACCACCTGCATATTTTCTATGACAACACAAATATTTTTAATAGAGGCACAGTCCTTGACATAAGTATTTTTTATCCAAATGTATTTAATTAGAAATCTTGTAAAAGGAGAGGAAGAATTTCTGATAACAACAATAGGGACTGCATCATTCTGCCCTTACACAGAAGAGGGACTCCTAAAATGACATTATGGATAAAAGAGTAGAAGGGATATATAAAAAGGAACAGTTCACAATTTGGATGAGAATGGGTCTAAGGTTAGTCTGTAGAGTGCTGGGCTTTAGGTAATGGATCACATCTTTTAATATGAAGGGGATTGACAAATCTAAATGACCTTGGGATAAAATGGCTCAAGAATAAATTGAAGGTCATCATATCTTTGTTTATTGCTTGAGGAATTTATTTTATAATCATGATGTTAAATGAAAAATCATAACATTTTACAGAGAGAAATCTTCATGGTGAATTGCATCCCTGAATAGTGTCATTACTGATTTCACTAGGATTAAGGTTCTGCTAACCAATGGTAAGTAATAAAAGTCAGTTTCTGATGCAGTCACACATAGTTCATATATTTTGTAGCTTGGTATTTTACTTCTTCATAGTAAACAAGTATTCAGCAGGATATCACAAAGTTATTTTCATTTCTACTTTGACTATTGTGTGATTTTTTCCTTCACTCATGCTTTAATTCAAAAAAACCAGTTCTTCACTACCCAAACTGTACCTAAGTTTGGTTCTACTAAGAAGCAAAATAGCTATAAATTCCTCATCCTTTGGCTTGAAAAAGTGTTTATCTTTGCTTTGATGTTGTTGCTGTGCCAGAGGAAGAAGACCTGTATTTATTATTTATTGTTTTCTGTGCGTTACTAATCTTGGAAAAGCTGACTTCCTGTGAAGGTATTAAGAGTGATATGAAGGGGCCACTAATCAGTGCTTTCTAAAATATCATTAATAATTTACATTCTTTAATAATGTACCCATAGCATTTCCAGGAAATATACCAAATATTATCTACGAGATCTTTTATCCTCAAGAAATAATTTAAGCCGTCAAATGGATTCCAGCCTTTGGTGTCATGATGGGTCACATGTATGAGTCTGGTATACTTCACAACAGACTGTCTTGGTCCTCAGATAAGGAGATGAAGTATGAGAAGATCCTGGAGACAAGAAGAAACTATGCATGCCTAGGGTGCTCAGGAGATATTAGAGCATTAAATGATGGGTGATAAAGGGAGACATTACCTCTCTGAGGTAAGTTTAGAGAAAGATCAAAGAACTGGAGGAGGCAGAGTTGGAGCTTCAGGTAGTTCCCTACAGGAGACAATAAGGATATCCTAGAGGATCTGTGGCTTGGTTTTAGTCTCCTTCTCCAAATTTGCTGAGGAATAGTGAAGTGACAGATACTTTTTGCATATTAGCCTCCTTCAGGGTGGTGGAGGTAAAGTAGCAGGCAGTGATTCAACTATCTCACAAGTCAACCTCTTTAGAAAGCTGCTTTATGAAAATCATATGGTATGAATAGTCAGTGCAGGGTACTGCTGCCTGACAGTCTGTGCTATGGGTGTGTGTCTAGGCTGCTGTTACGGAAAACAATGCAAAGGAGTTAGGAAGTACATTTCTTATCTTACATGCTGCTGTACTCTTATGCATCACATAAGACCTTTTTTTTCTTAGAAAGAAAGCTTTTTCTGAAGGAAACATCCATTATTACGTTGTATATGGAGATCAACAGGTTTTGCATTCCTTGTGGTGTTATCATGCCCTTTCATCAGCTAACCAGTTAATTTACACCACCACAGCCTTCCTGTTACAGATAGAAGGAAGGATTTGATGCAACCTGAAACCCAAACTCACTCATTACCCAACAGAAGGTTGGTAATGCTGTAGTAGTGAATCCAATGAATATAAAAGCATCTTAATGGAAACCTTCCCTGCAGCTGGAGCTCATCATTTTGTTTGAAGAATTTCTGGTAAACAGGCATTTTCCAAAATATAAACATTTGGGTTTTAAGTGAATATTTATTCTGTTTCACTCTACATTTATTTGTAAAGAGGAAATGTCTGTATAAATAAATGATTAAGATCTAGAGTGCATATTACCAAAGAGAGATTGTAGCTTATTCCTGCTCCTTGTAGGAAGGAAATGTTCTGAATCTGTGATGGTCAAAGGAAACACAATATTGAAATCTGCTTTTAGTATATTTAGAGTGGAAGAGTGCACCACTGCATGTTCAGAGTTTTAAGTCCTTCTGATTTATGGTGCATAGGACACAGGCGTAATCACAGACCAAAGCTGAAGAGCTGTAAAGCTGAAGAGCTCATGTTTGCTTAGAGTGGCTTGGGGACTAGCACGTAAAGTAGGAGATAGGAGATAAACCTTCCTTGCACATTGCATAATGCTCTAGTTATTTCCCTTTCTCTCACTGAATGTAAAAACAGGAGCTAATGTTCTCATTCAGCAAGGCATTTAGCATCACTTTAGCTACATGAACTATCTCACATGTGATTTTAAATTTGTTTGCAGTGTTCCTAATTTTAAATATTGGATGGTAAGTTGATGCTTTAACTACGGCAAAAGCAAAGTTTTAGCTCACTTCTGGCCTTTGTGCTGTGGAGAGTATTGCTGGTGGTGAAGAGACCTGAGCTGACCATTAAACTGAAAATCTCACTGTCAGAGTGTGCTAAATGAAAAACTCAGATCTGCTCTTCCAAGTCCCTACTTTTGCTTTGCTCAAGTCAGCCTCACTACGCAAAACTAAAGCTTTCTTCCGTGACTCTTCCTTCAGCTACTTTTAAAATAGCAGAGTAGTCTTGTGTTGTCATAAATCTCTATATATTGGATAAAAAATCTGTGCTTGTATAATCATACAGATGTCTAGAAGATATCAGTGAATCAAGGTTAGCATTGACATACTTCTGCTAGGTATGCTTACATCAGGGATATGATAATTGTGAATGACTCTGCATACTTTTTTGAGGGTAAAATTTGTTCTCTACTTATATGCAAGGTCATCATACAGTCTAAGAGGAAAAGTTATGAGAAAAAATTCAGATTTCAACCCCCTCCACCCATCACTCTAACAACACAGGTACACACCTAAACATGAACCAAATAAAAATTTTCTCCAAAACTTAAACTTACATGGACCTTTCCAAGAGGAAATGTAGGATATCAAAATAATGAGGTGATTATTGCTTTTAGAGAGGCTAGGTATCCTGAATTTGGCTTAATTTCTTCCTGTTGGTACTTTGGACTTGATTCCCAGAGTGCTGATTATTTGTAATCATCTGTATTGCAGGTTGGCCTAATAACAAGAACACCCTGTGTAGCTCTGTATGACTCTTGTCTAATTCCTCTTGTTGAAGTTTCCATTACCCCCTTGAAAGAGTTCAGGAATGGTATGCAATACCACATTTAGAGTTTTTCAGAAGTTATTTCAAATTCAAATGAAACAAACAGTTCCAATAAGATTAAAATACCTTAGAAGAATGAAGTTTTCCAGAAAAAGTAGTGGTTTATAGCGATCTGTGGTTTGCTGAAGAAATAATTCAGAACATGCCCTTCTTGCTTTATTGCACTGTATTTTGCAAAATAAGTGGGATTAAGGATGGACTCAGAACAGCATTTTTCCTTGATCCTTTTTTTGTATAATACATATTTAACATGGTTGACTTGAATGGCCTTTTTATGCTAATGGTTCGGAGGCTTTACTGGAATGTTTGCAGGAAATTATCACTGTTAGATTATGTGGTTATTTTCTTTATAACCGTTAAATTGCTGTACTCTTAAATTGTATTTGACAGAGTAATATCTGAACAATTTCTTTGTTCAGTGCTCCAGTCTTGTTTCTTGTTCATTCTTAACTGCTTTCTCAGAAGTCATTTAAAAGCAAACTAAACCCATAACAGCCTCTAGAAGGGTAAACTGACATTTAAAGCCAAAGTCTTCTAAATGCAAAGATATGTTTCTCTGAATGAATACTTAACTGTTTAAGCCCTTACCTCTATCCACCTGTGTGTTTCACCAGAATATTTTGAATTATGTTCGTCTTCACTGAAACTACAAAAATTATTTCCTTCCTTATAAAGACAGAATTTTGTTGAACACTGTTTTAGAAATTGATAATATATATATATTCATGTGTTAGTTGTCATAAATTTTCAGCAAGTAAATGATATCCCTAAATTTGCTTTATATATTTTTAAACTCCGACACCAAGTGATCATGGGAAGGAAAAAAAGAAAATGTTGAGGTGAATCTAGGAGGTAGTAGAAGCTATTTCATGGGCTATTTTCCAGCTTCCATTCTGCAAAGGTCAAAGGAAAAGTTTCTTGAAAAGGGAAGCAAGCAGTTCCCATAACTCCACCTTTCACATTATTGTAATTTTTAATTCTAACATAACAGAGACTGCATCTGCATTTTTAAGAAAAAAAGAGACAGGAAATAATCTTAAATGCTTATCTGGTTCCTGACCTTACTTAAAGTATTCACTTCTTGCTCTATTTTAAACAAATAAAACTCTCCCCCTGCTCTGATCAAGCAAAGACTAGCTCTAGGCTGTGTGTAAGTAACACAGGTGGTGTAGTTTGGTCTGAGGATCAGAAGTCAGCTCCTTTACTTAATGGCAGAGATATAGGTATAGTATATAGTATAAAGGTGTAGTGGATAGAAAGAATAAGTACTGACTAGGACTCTTGAGGTCTTTAATAAACGCAACAAGAGATGGTCCTCATTAAGGCAACTTACAATACAGATATAAGTAAACCTGTTGATACAGACTGAGGAAAAGGAGAGACAGTGGTGTTTATAAACAAGCTATATAGAATTAAAAATTTTACTGTGCTTCAGAAAAAAAAATTGTTTTAAAGAGGGATTAGGAAGCTTTATCTGTTGCTAGGCAGTATTCTTGCTGTGTCTGATGAAAAAATATGGAGAAAGATGAGTACAATAATAATTTTTCCTACAGCTGTATAGAAGGTGAAAAACTTTGGAATTATATAGAGAATAAAGCTTTACTTCCTGTTACTAAATCACGTAATGTAAATTTAAGATAGAGTTTGAGGAGCAAAGACAAGAAAAGGTCATGACTCTTAATGAGAGTGAGTGAAGGGTCAAGGGATATAGAGAGCAGTGATACAGTTCAAGCCATAAATTATTGGAGGTAGGGACACTGATTTTAGAAGACGTATTCCAGGTAGTTATTATGCTACAATGAAGGGCTTGTTATAAGAAAAAGGGAACTCATCATGCCTACAGTCCAATTAAAATTTTATCAATGCACCAAAAAATACAATAGACAATATTAGTAGTACAGTTACATTAACATCAACACCCCAATATTCAATCTACTTGACACCATTTTTAGAAATTTTAGTCCAAAGTACATCTTTCCATTGATCCCAACTAAAATTTAAAAGTTGCACAAGCAATACTCTTCAGTTAACATAAAGTGGTGCCAGTTTTAAGTGATTACCTAGCTTTTTTACCCCTTTATCATACATTGTATTTTCATAACTACACAAAAACAGTATACAGAGTAGTCGCTTACCTACTGTTAATAGTTATTACAGCTAAAACAAACTAAACCCCATTTTTTACAGGGTAAACCCCAGCAAGTTTTGAGACCCTGAACTATTAGGTCAATAAAAGAATTGCGATGTTTTAACAGTCATGGTAATTAAAAAAAATTTTTTTTACGTTGTTAAAGTGAGTGGAGCATGAATATATCTATAGAGACAAAGAAATGTCTGTTGTGGTAGTGAAGATGAGAACCTTTCATGACAGCAGCATTTCTAAGGGAAGACATATGCTAGACATAGAACCTGAGAAAAAGCCCATGATGAATACGCTGATGAGATTATAGGCTTGAACAGTGGACTACATGATGCTGCCTGTTGTTAGTAGAAGAGAAGAAGACAGTAGAGAGAATTTGATGGGAAAAAAATTGAGTTCTTTTTTTAACCAATGGAGAAAATTCTGTTAGAAAATGGGATCTCCATTTCAGCCTGAACAAAAGTGGAGAAAACAGGTAGATTAATGACTTTTTCTGATAAAGTCAACTTTAATTTATGTCTTTCGTTAAGTTTACACAAAGATAGTCTTTAATTCTTCGACACCAATGTGAAAAACAAATGAAATAGGATGAATAATACATAACTAAGATAGTAAAAAAGGAATGAATAGATTAATGAATTAAAAAATGAAAAAACAAAACCAAAAAAAAATATAGCCAACAATTTTCAAGCTAATGGGTCAAAGAGATGACTATGAAGTACCAGTTTTGCTCCTTGGCTAAACAGTCTTGAGAAATTTCTAATGAGAACTTCAATCAAATGCAAGTAACAAAAAGATGTTTTGGAGAAGTTATTGAGTTTTTCTAAATCTGAAAGCTAGAATTGAAGTGCGTGATCTATGGTTTGTGATTTCTTTCTTGAGCTTGCATTGCTGGATTTTGTGGAAATGACACTGCTCCAAAGTGTACTAGTAATGTGTGAACCAATTTATTTCATATGGAAGATTCAATTAGTAATTAGATACATGTTTAACTTTAAGCATGCATAGAGTCCTGCTGTTCTCATTAGGTAGACTAGTAGGAAGTAGTAATTTGAACAGCTTTGATTTTTTTTAGCAAAACATTTGTCCTCCTAAAATGTTGATCTATCAAAAACTTTCTTATGGTGATGTTTCAATGAAAGTTTCCTCTAGGGTGTGTTCAATGCTCTAGACTGAAGGTGGAACTGAGATAACCACTATCCATATTGTCATCCCAGACCAGGTCATGGAGCACACAAATGTTTCTCAGCTGGTTCCTTCAATGGCTGATTTAGAGACAATAAATCTGAGTCTTTTTCAGGCTGAGTGATCTCAGAACCAGGGCACCAACTGCCCTTGACTGGGTCTCCATGTTTATCTTTGCAAAATAAATGAATTCGCTTGGAGCCTGTCCCACTGAAGAATTAATACAACTTGATTTACCAGTGTATACCTTTTTGAATGGCATGTCATGCACACATTTGAACACCTTGCTACACATTCCTATCACATCAATGATTTCTTTATAAGCAAAGATGGATTTAATGCTAGCAGTGTTTTAACATTTCATCTCTCAGATTCTTGATACTTAATCTAAGGACCATTATGGCTTCAGTTTTTCAATCACCTGAGGATTCATCTGTCAGTATCACATTGTCCAAACCACTTACAGCAGAATCAAAAGCCTTCTCCAATTTCAAAAGCTGACTACACTTGCTACATTATGTTTAGCAGTTTGCATTTTTAATTCCTAAGAAAAGTTAATTAGATTTGTTTAGTGTGGCTTCTTTAATATCCATGTTATTACCTATCTTTAGATATTCCAGCTCCATTCTGCCCAATTCTTGTGCTTAACTTGATTTTTCTACTTAATTATTTTACTAGATATTCAATTTCAAATAATTTTCAGACAATAAGTTCAATATTTTACTTCGTTACTCTTTGTCTTGAAGTTTATGAGACTGATTCTGTGTTTAGTCAACAATTTATTTCTATTTGGCTTAGGGAAAATAAGAGAGCTGGATTTAGCTTGTTTTATTCATATTAAGTTTTACTTTTATTATGGTGTAACCTTGCTGACTTAAACTCATTTTATTAATGGAAGTGTCTGAAGCTTCAGTTAGTGCTTTTTATCAGCAATTGCATTTCATGAGATGAGACAGGCATCTGAATACAGAAGTTGAGAAGTAGTGTCTTGTATTCGTAGAAAATCTCAATACAACTCATTTGTTTCTGCTAGATTTTCCATTGGACCATTTTTCCCTACTGAATACACCTCAACTCCTCAACCTGTGTATATCTAAATAATCCAACAGCGAGTCCTTTAGAACAGGTAGAAATACTTTTGCCAAAAATAATTCTTGAAGTCAAAAAGGTTTTGTATTAAGAGCCGGAGCTCCTTTCTTAATGATTTCCTTTCTTTTTTTTTTTTTTTAATGAGGTCTGTTTTCATTCACTATGTTGATTAGATTTTTCAGTACTCTGCATTTTTGTATTATACTTTAATAAAATTACTACAGGTTTTCCTCCATCACACTTAAAAAAAAAAAGGCCAAAAAAAAAGAAAGAAAAAATCATCAAACACAAATCATTTTGCAGAAGCACATTCAGACCCTGCTTTTGTTTTTGCAGCAGAAACAGATCATTTCTGAAATATAATAAATCACTTCCTTCACCTGCATGTCTCTGTGCATAGCTACGTGTGCTCATTCTCTTCACACTCTTTCACTTAAGAAACAGATGTTACTTTCTCCAATAGGAAGGGAAAGGTGCTAGCAAGCTCTCTGAGACCAGCTGGGTATGTAGAGGTTGTTATACTCCTGCAAGAGTTTATTCTTTGCAAGACTGACTTATTGCTTTCTACTTCTTCATATACAAAATTTCCTGTAGCTGGAGGAAATACATCCCTGTCTTAATATGTCTGCTTAAAGGATCATATCACCCACCTTTAGCTCTTTCCTAGTCTCTAAGTGTTTCCCTCCTAAGGTAATCAATTTTAAAATGTGAGGTCATTCAAGAGGCTTTGCAATGACAATTTCAGCATTTAGAAAACTAGGAACAGTAAATGACTGTATTCTTCTGTAGGTCATCTGGATTCTTATAATATTTTCAGTCTGAAAGTATTTCTTATTGATAACCATTCAAAATCAAGCTTGAAATGGCTTAAGTCTATATCAGAAAGCTACTATAAAGCAACCTTCTCTCAGGCAATTTCTCCAGATGGTCAGCAACCAAGTGTTAAAGCTAAACATTCAAGATGCTCAAGGATGAGAAACAAGCCTGGATTTTCAAATTCTGTTGCATGCAAATAGTAAAACTGGGAAAGGAGTTTTATTATTTGTGAAGGCTGAACTAAACTGACTTAACAAATATTTTAGTTTTATCTGGATGCAAGAAGAGAGATTTTCCCAAGTCTAATTTGTGAGCTAAATAAAAATTAAAGGACTTCAGTAAAACTTTCTTGTTTAAATCTTACAATGTCACCCATTACTTTAACTCGCACATCTTTGTTATGCTGAGTCAGTCTTCTTTTCTGTAGACAATGAAAGGTTGACCATCTTCCTGAATAGTGACAAGCCCTATGTTTGCTGTCAGACCAAAAAAGCTAGTGCAAAATTGCTGACATACCCCTCCAAACCAGTGTTTGTACAGAATCTATGGTGAAAACCTAATGTGCTAATCTCCAGCTGTGACCTGATAAAAGCACTGTTTATTGTAAAGGTAGACAGTACTTCTAAGAACACTCAGGAACCTTATGAGTAATAGGAGAATCTAAAAATAAGACATTTAAAAATATATGCACAGGCTTTCTTTTGTATTTTGAGATATATTTTTAGTATAGAACCTCTCGAATCTTATCTCTTTACAGGAATATAGTAACCAAAAGAAAAACTGGAACATTTATGATTATAAGTTGTGTCCTTGGTACTCAAAGAGTGGTAAGAGTTCATCTTAAAACCAGGAACTTAAAATATTCATGATACGGCGTTGCAGTAGTATCACAAGATGAGAAAAACTGCTCTGTTAAATTTCTTTGTAAGTATGTGTACAGCTTATTTTCTATGGTTTCCTTGTAGGCTGAATAAGCAGTGAAAAAGCAGAAGGAGGTAGGCACTCAGAAGGCAGTTCCACATTAATGAAGAAGTGGAATCTAAAGTTTAGAATCATACCAAAAACTGAGATGTTTTTGGATTCAACCATTTGCTCGTGGCTTACTTCTGTTTCACAAACGCAATAAATACAGGGCTCTATTTCTTAGTGCATACTGTTTTATATAGTTTGGCATGAGAAAATTACTGCCTGTGCAATACTCTATAGATATCTCAAAGTTAGATGTGGGATTCAGTTTCTATTTCAGGCACATCAAGAAGTTTAAATTTAGGCATATGCAGTTTAGATGTTACAGCTTTATTAAACACATAGTAATGCAAATTCAAATACCTCTGAAAACCAGGTTGAAGTCATAGCGTAATAGAATCATAGAATGGTTTGAAGTGGAAGGGACCATAAAGATGATCTAGATCATCTAGAACCTTCCTGCCATGGTTCTCCTGCAAGGACATCTTCTACTAGACCATGTTGTTCAAAGCAGTCTCGGAGTATTGAAATTACAGAGACTTTTTTTTATTTAATTCAATTTGTTACAGTACAAGGGTTCTTCTATCCAGCAGTGTATGAAATCTAGAACTCCACTCACTTATATGCTTTATATTGTTGACAGAATATCATAGTTGACCTGAGGAATAATAATGAGAGGAAGTCAAATGTTCCTGGAAGAATAGCAGGGGGAAAGGAAAAACAAAAGGATTTAGAAGGTAAATTATAATTTTCTCTAATCATTTCCACTCAACGTAAGAACAGATGTGAAGCACATGGCTTACAGGATGAGGATTTTGCCAGGAGAAAAAAGAAAAAAAGGAAAATAAAAGAAAGAGAAAGGAAAGAAGAATAAAAACATAACTGTAAAAATATGAATAAATGATTGTGATTGTGTTAAACCAAAGACTTGGTCTTCCATTCCTGCCGATCTAGGATAGACGCAGCTAGGGGAGGCCATAGTTTGAAAAAAAATGATTATAATACCATGTTTGCATGGGACAATGAACTCTTCAAAAAATCAGTTGAATTGTCACTTTCTTTCGTGTTCAAAATAAAACGACTCTGTTTTTACAGTGTGTCATTTACCCTCTGAATGCCTCAAAATAATGTGGATGCTGACCATCAGGATCTTTGATAATGAGAATTTTTTTTGTAAAACAATGAGTATATTAACTCTTGCACAACACAAACCCCCTTTTAACATGTGGATATCATCATCTCAGTTGCCATTTCTCAGAGAACCCTTAGGGGTTGGACATCCAAGAACAACATTGCAGCATTTTTTTCTGGAGTGAAACCATGGTAAATTTGATTCCAAACTAGGTGAAATGTTGGTTGGCATTGTGATGTTGTTCCTGTAAATTTCACACTGCCTTCAGTAATGTTATAAAATGATACTTTGTCAGGTAGCAACCAACTGATGTACTAGCCAAGATGTATTGCATTTAGAAGGACGTCTCTATTTCCAGCAAAAATAAAACACAATATTATTGTGGCAGATTTATGCTGCCATGTACTTTTTCATCTTCATTTAGGAAAAAAAAAAAGAAAAAAAGAAAGTAGAAAATTGACTGACTGAAAATTTTAAAAATATTCCAATCTCCCCTGCTTACTTTTTACATTATATTTTAGATTATTCTGGTATTAATATGAAAAACACATGGAAACCAAGCAAAGACATGTTTATTGTAGAATGTTATATTTACCATCCTTCAGTATTTATGCTAAAAGAAAAAACAACACATGCTACAGAGCTGTTCAGTTAAGACTTGATATCTCTCCTGCATTAAGAACATATTTTCCATGCTTGATCCTCTGGAATCCTTCCATACAGGTCAGTTCTGTGGGAAGGACAAACTGGTTGAAGTCCATAGCATACCTACTAGCTATTCATTCTGTGAAATCCTGAATTATTTAAAATACACCTAACAAAGAAGGAAGTAGTGGAAAACTCTTCTTTTTGTAGAACCAGTTTAACAATGTGAAACTGTTTGCAGCTCCATTAGGCTGTGTTTATGTGATTCTGTATTAGTAATGACTACAATAAAGAGGTTGTGAGTTTATTTAAGTATTGTTACTTATGAGGTCATGACAGCATCAGAAAAAGAAATAGAAGAAAATATCTGAATAAAAGGAAACAAACTGCTTTGACTCATAAAAGGAGTGTAAAAATGAGCTTGTTTTTATTTACACAAAGGGAAAGAAGTCAAATCAATTGTACCTACTAGGAATATTCTCTTGTTGCCCTAGACTCCTATTGCCTTTGGTAGGCAGAGTATTGTGTTTTGACAGCAAAATAGTAATTGGTTTGCAGCAGACTTTTAGAGTAAATTTCCTTATGGTTTACCAAATATAATTTTGAATACTTTCAGCAAATCCCCCAAAAAGAACAAAAGACTCTTGCAATCCTCAGTGATAAATGGACAAAATTCATATTAAGTAAACCAGAGCAGAAAAAGGCTGATGCAGATGGACGTGCTTCCATCCGGTAATGAATCACTGTGTCTAGAAACTATGTCTGAACCATGATGTGGGTTAGAACTGACCTAGCCAAAGATATTGCTTACTTGATTTTTAGTTTTCATATACTTTTTTTTTTCCCTAGTTCCGGCAAGGACCTCAAATGGAAGCTTATGTATAGAGGAACCTAAACCACTTAAAAGTTGGGGTGTTGTTTCTAGGAATTTATGGTGCTGAGTTACTGAATGACCTTTCAAAGAAAAACAAAGTCCCCGGAACATCAGTGTGGGATCTGGGACAGCCAGCCTGTTGAGGGACAAAGTTTAAGCTAAACAGCAGGAAGGCACTAAAGAAAAGTATGTTTGAACCAGATTATCTGCTGGACTCAGATGCTTATTTCCAAACTGTCGAAATCAGGATTCACAACGAGTCGTCTGCTTGTTTGTGATGTGGGTGCAACAGTTAAGCACTACGGTGAGTTATTATAGCTATTATAATGGGTATTCAGAGAGAAATGTTCGGTATTAATGTAATGATAATACAGTAAAAATTGATTTTCTTTTTTCCTTTCAGGGAAGCAAATCTTTCACATACTTCCACAATTAAGTTTAGAAATATCTGATATTTAGAGACAACATAACTGCAGGGTTTTTTCCTTTATTACTGTCCAGAACTTCTGTTTTTTCCCCATAGTTTTAGTGTCTTTGTTTCAAATACCGTTTTCTACAAATATTTTTTAGTGACTTGAATAAGAAAATAAACAAGAGAGACAAGAAACTTACTGTTTTCTTTCTTTCACAACAGAAGTATGAAGAAATAAGACACAATCAGTCAGTACTCACACTGAAAGACAATATCAGAATTTTTAGAAATCTTTGAGATAAGAAATTTTAAAAGAAAAAGAAAGCGAATAAAAAATAAGAAACAATAAAACATTTGTAAGCACTTACTTGTCAATACACAATTGTTCACAGGCATTTCTAAAATTTTCTGTTCTCAAGCCTAAAAGAGAGATTTCATTTGAATTTTTAAATATCAGAATCAAAGCTATGATACCAAATTGATAGCTGACTAAGGTGTATTTCTGCATTTTAAAGCTTGTTTTTATAATTTAACTCTTTTTTCAGAGTTAAAGAAGTCATGGTGTTGCGATAATTTCAATTTAATACAATATTAAGGGAAGTGGTCAGATTAGCAGCACAAAATATGCAATAGTGGTTCAGTATATAAATCCAGTGAAAAAAATAATTATGTCTCCACTTGGAGGATCAAGAACTCCCTCTTAATTCTGCTTCTGATTTCTCTCATTTATAATGTGTGTCTGACCTGCTGATACCAAAGATATTATAAATGTTGCTAAATTTACAGCTATTTCCTAAACCAGGAATTTTCTCTTTTTTCCTTATGTTAATCACCACAGCCCAGTTAGTCAACTTTCCCATGATAAGAATCTGGCCCCCTTTAGCAGGGCTGTATCATAAAATTGCTGTATGACTTTCACCCAGACTTGTAAAAGCTGGTAATAAAGAAACTTGCACAGAAAAACAAAAGCTTTGCCATCCTGTGGAAATTGCTATGAAGCAAAAATCACACAACTTGATTTAAAGTAACCTCTGTGTTGGAGGCCTCATATGGTTGGTTGACTTACAAGGATCAGAGGTAGGAGATAAAAAATCATTTGCATTAGAGGAGAACACTCTACTTGTCTGTAGCATAGGGTCACATGAGGCCTTGATTTTTATCCTAACAGCAATGAAACAAGTGAAGTAATTGTTTTTATGATAAAGAACATCACCGTGGAGGATAAATAGAACCTAGAATTTATTTTATTGTCCTTTGCCAATAATACATCCTTTAACTATGGGAAGAATATTTCTATGCTGAAAAGATTGAAAACATTCTAACCAAAAGCAGCTGCCAAACAGTTGCAAATCACATCTTTCACAAATACACTAATTCAGCTTGAAAAGTTGGTGACTTATTTCTCAAGTATTTTACTTTAAGATAAAGGTCCATTTTATTCAACTAAACAGAAATATATTATGTTATTGCATACTGGAACATTTACTACATCTCCAGATTGTAATAGGACATTGTGTTGCCACATTGAGTTTTCATGACCACTTCAAATCTGTCTTCTGTGATATGGCTCAACTTTCTTCAGCATGGGGAGTTGAATGCAAAATCTATTTTCTCTTCAAAAGATTTGATGACTTGAGCCTATGGTTTTAGGAAGTGGGCTGTGACAAAAAGAAACTGTGCAAGAGATAAGCTTATCTCTATGCAAGAGAGAATCTATGGAGTAAAAGACGGCTATCCCAAATTTTGGGATGAGTTCCCATGTGAACAAAGGGCTACTGTACTGCTCACTACAGCCTATGAACTGCCTTTTCCAATTGAAACACATATCCTTCAGGATATACTGCAAAATGAGATAGAAAAAAAATTAAATTTTAATACCTTAGTGATGCGGGAAGTACAAGAATCCATATAAAATCATTTAATGACTCCTGCAAAGATGAGTGACTTTCAGATGACATATAATTGGAACAGGATAAAAAAGTCAGACCTATCTGAAAAAGATGTGTCTTGAGATCTCAAAATTATTTAAGATTGGCCTAACTCCACAGCCTTGAAATTGATGGAATACCCTCTTAGCTTGTAACTTCACTGGTATCATCTGAAATATTTTTAACAGGGGTAAGCAACGAGTTTCTGTTTGTACAACGTAATAAATTAAACATTTCGCTTTAGTTTGATTGATTTTACAGCTTAACAGCAGATTCATATTTCAAAAATAGTCTGCAGTTTTGTAATTTTTAGCAGTTTTCTAAAAGACAAGTCCAACAATTCTGCTATTCTTAGCATTCTACATACTTTGGTATGAGCTTTTATTTTTTCTTTTTTTGAAAAACAATTATTAAGTATAGTAAGCTTCAATTTGATTTGAGTTAAATAAACGGAATGAAACTGTGTTGTCAAATTTGCAGAGCATTCTGAGCCACACTATCAGTAATAAGAAGTAAAAATTAGATATGATCTTTCAGAAATCTTAAGTCATTAAGAAATAAGAATCACTATCACATGTCATTTCCATTATATAAAGCACATTTTACAGGGGATTTGGCACTCGATAGTCATACTAATTTTTTTTAAATTTTTTAGATAGATGAAGAAAGCAATGGCAACTATACCTTCAAATATTTTCATCTATTACCCTGAAAGTATCTGTTGTGACTTCTTGAAAGTATAATGCATCATGCAAAAATCCTGTCATTGACTTTTTTTCTTCTTTAATTAAACTTTCTGTCTCCTCAAAGTAGTATAAAACAATCACACCTGAAAACCAGTAAAACTCGAGTTTAAAAGAAGAATAAAAAAGAGT
Source organism: Lepidothrix coronata (assembly GCF_001604755.1). Lineage (NCBI taxonomy): Eukaryota > Metazoa > Chordata > Aves > Passeriformes > Pipridae > Lepidothrix > Lepidothrix coronata. The sequence goes on from NW_016690437.1 coordinate 426,622, forward strand.
ATTCACTGATATTTTTTTCCCGACGTATATTTCATTAGCATAAAGAATCAGACACCTTCTGACCTCAGAAGGAAACTGCCAATATCCATGTCATGCTGGAGGTTCAAATACTTTACTAGAGATAAAGGAACTAATAGTTGCTTAAAACTCTGGTGATGATTTACCCTGAATTATGAAATTACTGAATGCCTTCAGATTTGAAAAAATCTCATAGAAGCTCTAGCACCAAACTATTAGCAAACCTACATATCTATAAAATATCACCAGAAAAGAGTATGATTTTGTCTTGAGCAATTTTTATGGGAACCAAAACAGAAGAAAAAATATTCATGACTATATTTTATTGTCTACAAAATTTAAAAGATTGCATAATATGATCAAGTACTATGTGGAGCAAGACCTCATTCTCTGAACTGGAACCTTTTTCTAGATTGAAGAAAAAGATCTCCATGTTCTCCATAATATGTCACAATCATAGGAAGTCAGAGTACAGCAGCAAAATTTTTGTTGTAAGAAGATGATCAGATTTTCTTTGTGTGGCAGTTACGATTGGATAGAAGCAAAAAGGGGAGGCGGAATGTGTGAATTTGGTAGGGAGAAATGGAAGATGGAATTTGCAGAGGAAAGACCAGATGATGACAGAAAGTTAGCAGGTTCTGTGCGTGACAGCTACAAAAGAGATGGTTAACATGTCTGAGAAGAGTGCCTTTGTGGAGGCAGAACTGGGTAATATGGCTGCTGCTTCCCAGGGTACCAGAATAGCTGAAGTCAGAAGGAACCTGTAGAGGTCATCTAGTTCAACCTTTCTGCCTATACAGGATCAGCTAAAGCTGGTTGTCCAGTACTATGTTCAGTCAGGTGTCAAGAATCTCCAAAGATGGGGACATCATGATAACTCGGGCAACCTTCTCCTTCAAAACTTAGTCTTTTGTAGGAGTGGTTGGATGGACAGCACCAGCCACCTGGATGATAAAAGAAGAAGAAGAAAGTACTAAAACAAAAATATTGTGGTCCTGAGCTAGCCAGAGCTAAGATTAGTGTGTGTGTGTGTGTGTGTGTGAAAGAATCACAAAGTCAACCTGGAAAGCTGCTTGAACCATGGTTGTTCTCAGTGACTGGAAGCAGTCACATGGATGTGTGTGGTATGTGGGGAGATAAGGAAACATCTACCTGGTTGGAGAGCTTGAACCCGGGGTTAGTAGAAAGTCTGTATATAGGTATGGAATAATAAAGTTACAAGAGAGTTCTTCCTGGAAAAAAGTCTGTCACGCTTGCATTAATTTTCAAAAAATGGTGCAGAGTGAGGACATTTTTCCGCAGTCTTTGTTCTTCACTCTTCTTGCAGGAGACTCTATTGATTCCTGGCTATCATTAGAACATGTATTCAGCCCTTTTTTATTTCTTGCTGGCCAATATATTAACTGATCAGTGTTGCTCTATCCCAAAATTTACAAGCTGTCTTGGATATGAAAAACTATTGCATGGACTGGCTTGTGGACAGAGGGCATGATACTGTCCAGAGTCCTCAGATGATTATTGGTTTAGTACAAGTTTTGCTCCCGACTGATTTCACTGTATTAGTGCATTAGTGAATTCACATTGATTTTTGTCTGTCTTGTATCTTGGAATACTGTTCCTCACAGTCTACATATGACTTCCTAATATTTCAGAAACATCCTTGGATTTGGTATAGCAAGCACTGAACTGGAGTCAATAAGTCTGGCAGGATCTAAGCTGAGTTGTTTCTGATCCATGTTGTACAGGGAATTTTGTAACGCCCGCATTGTTGGAAAGATACATAATTCAAGTTTATCAGTATTTTGGATAACAGAAAGGTAACTTTACATTTATTGAGATACATTATGTTTTAGAAGGAGTGACTCACTCTTGCTTCATAGAATTATAGAATGGTTTGGATTGGAAGGGATCTTTAAAGATTATCTAGACGAATCCCCCTGCTATGGACAGGGGGATCTTTCACTAAGTCAGGTTGCTGAAAACCCCATCCAACCTGATCTTGAACACTTCCAATGATGGTACACTCACAACTTATCTGGGCAAGCTGTTCCAAAGTCCCATCATCCTCAAAATAAAAAATTTTTTCCTTATGTCCAGTATAAACCTACCTTCTTTTAGATTGGAACCATTGCTTCTTGTTCTGTCACTACAGGTAAAGTCTCTCCATCTTTCATATAAGCCCTCTATATATTGAAAGGTCACAATAAGGTCTCCGTGGAGCCTTCTCTTCTCCAGGCTGAACTACCCCAACACTCTCAGCCTTACTTCAGATGAGAGGTGCTGCAGCCCTCTGATCATTTCTGTGTCCCTCCTCTCTACTCAGTCTAATGGGTCCATATGTTTTGGTCCCACTGCAGAGGTTAACACCAGCATGTGTATGGTGGCCTATACATTTCTACTTCTCAGGAGTTAATAGACACTGCTGTTCCCTTTCTACTGACAGCTCATGCCTGGATATTTCTTCTTTCCTACCTCCTTAGCTAGTCTTCTGCTGAAATAATATTCTTTTTCTATATGCTTTCTGTAACTAGTTTTTCTACTTCCTGTGTTCTGCTTGAATACTTCATCTTTTTTTCTATATTTTTGGTTCATTTCTCGTTAAACTTGCCACTGTATATCTAACTTACTCTCCCTCACCTTTTTCCCAGTCCTAGTTAGGAGAATGTAAAATGGGACATAGTCCAAAAAGGTGCATCTGGTATATTTTTTAATTTTGGTTCAGCCATCTGACCAAAATTTGAAGAACAGAAGGATTAAAGCCATCTGGCAGCAGCAGTGTGAGGACATATTGCTGTTTTATTTTTTAATGTCTCCCTCTCAGCTTTACAAACCACTGATTCTGCTACTGCCTTCATTTAATATACTCTTCCAGCTGTGGCTAAACCTTTGGCTTCTCTTTATCTCCTTGCACCATGGTAAAGGGAGTATGAAATTATTAATTATGAAATTATGTTATTATTGATTTTTAATATTTATAACTTTATTTAATGTCTGATTACATCAAATTATAAGTAGGGAATTACATTTTATTGGATGTGGTTTTCATCCTAATTTTGTACATCTGAAAAATAGACCTGAATAAGTTGAACATGGTACTAATTATTTAAAGAGGATTCTCTTTAAAAAGCATAATTAAATATATACTTCTGTATACTAGGAACAGAAAAAAATTTGGTACTAAAATTTACTTCTGCATTAACTTGTCTGTGTTCACCTACTGAATTATGATTTCAACAAACAGTAAAAGTAGAATTAGTGTGATATTCAGCTACTGTGTTGAAGAAATAAGCTTCAGCTTTGCAAAATGTTGCAGTCAACAGAGTTCTACAAACTTCCTGTTAGCCTAAACTAATATCAGCTCCTACTCTACTGTGTTTATGGGGGGTCAGCTAATGAAATATTCTGCCTAACCTACAAGTATTCCTATTGAAATTAATTGTAATATTGGAAGAGTGTAGGTAGGATTCATTTCAATGAATTACCACCAAAAATAGCGAGCTGTCCAGAATATAGAGGCATAGTTCAGTTTCCTAAATGCAAGCATATTGTCTCATTTGAGACACAGCACTGATGTTATTGAGACATCCACATTTGGCCAATAAAAATATGAGATAGAGAAATACCTGAGCCTTTCCAGAAGAGAAGATGGTAGCCCAATCACATATTCAAGAATGTATACAATGACACTAGATATCTATACCTGAAGTAGCCCAAATTATTCTCCCTCTCCCAGTGAAGGTAGTCTCATCTTCACTAAATGATTCATACAAGACAAAGATGATCCTGCCTCCCTGCAGTGATGGTGGGGGAACCAGAAAGAGTACCTTAGTCAAGATGAACAACTCTGAAACACCTGAAGCTAAGTAAGATCATTCTTACTTTAACTGACTTAAAATCACTTAATGGTAATAAGAATAAGTAAATGCTGCAGAGATAAAATGATACATTTTGCACTTTTTTTTTCCATTTAGAAATGTATTTTTATCCAAAGCATGACTAAAATTAATAACGCCCCTATGTTAATGTAGGAAACAGTGAGCAGGCTGTGATATTAAGGGTAGGAGAAAAATAGAAATATAGTTCAGATGAAAAATTCTCTTTTGTTGTCTTTAATGTACTGTGAAAAAGCAATGTCATATCTTTCATCATTATCTTGAGGCCGGTGATGCCTTTATTGTCAATTTTACTGGGACAATGACCAAATCTCGGGTTTTTTTTGCCAAAATATAAAGATAGTTGATCATTTAAAGCTATGTAACACATACCTAAAAAAATTTCAGTGGAAATAGAAAGACACTTTTATGACTTATAGCACAGATCATCTGGCAAAACACCTGAATTAAGAAAAAAAAAAGAGAAGGAAAGAAAAAGACGCTTAAAAAAGAGTGACAGAAAGAGAAAGAGAGGCCTGGTCTTAATCTTCATGCCTGTCATTCATTTCTTTCACACAAAAAGTATGGGACACAGGTGGCTGAATGTCAAAGATCGTACCCTGTCTGCATACTTCATAAGCATGGGACAAATATATGAAACAGGTTGGCTGAACAAAAAAAAATCACAAGAAGTGGGTGCATTTTCAGTGACCCTGGTCAAAGGTTGCATTGCTTTTGGTGTTTTACGAATGTTTGACAGATAAATGTCCACCTCCCGTGGTTAGCAAATAAGCCATGCAAGTATTCATAAGAAATAAAACTTCAGTCAATGTCCTTATTGTGAGGGATCAGGGTCAATTTGCATGTGTAGCACATCTATGCTTTCAGTACACATGCACACTCTTGAATTATCCTGGATTTCAGAAAACACACATTAAAATAAATTTATAATGGTAAATCAGCACCCCAGTAAAGGATTAAAAAAAAATAATCTCCAAATGGATTCATTAAATCTCAAAAAGCATTAGAAGTAGTCAGATAGAATATTTAGATATCATTATCAAAGAAGGTGATAATTGTATTCCTATACACATATTTGGCTCTAGGATAACCTTACTGAGTAGAATTCTATTTAGTTTCATTTCTGCTTTTCGTTGCAGTGAAAATAGGTAAGAGTAGAATGGGAGACTGAAAACCCATGAAACCCATCATAGTCCACAGAAATATAGTGATATTTTTCAAATTAGTTCTTGTTAAAGCCACATTGTATTTATCCTTGTTCCCAGTACGTCATCATTTTGACACGGAAGGTGAAATGCTGTGATTGTTTGAAAGAACATACTTTTACATAGTGACAACATATGAAGTTCTTGGTAGGCCCATGAGAGTATTTTAAATGCACTTGAGAACCAATGAACTGTATATACAACTATTAGTACAAGTGTCGATCCTTATGTATATCTGTACTGTGGCAATGTATCTTTTCAGAAGAGATTGTCCTACTTCTTCAAACAACACCATAGGTACTATTGCATTGACTCTGAGATTTTGGGTTTATCAATGCCAGTTCTTTCTTTCTACTCTTTGGCAATTACTTAAGATAGAAAGCATCTATTTTACTTGGTGATTTTTTCTGCATAAATGGCTATTAGAATTATCTTATTGAAGGATCCACTTTGTTCTACATCTTCCAAATCTATAGCCCTTACTCTAAAGATGCTTCTCAAAGAAAGCTTTTCTTTTGCTCTCTATACCCTGAAGATTTCCTTAGGTAACTGGTAACTGGATGGGATTGGGACTGGACAGTATTATATGCTAGTAGAGAAAAAGTGTAATTTGAGACCAGGTTTGATCATGGCTATGGAAGAATGTAATTCTATTATTGAAGATTTTAGTGTAATTTCCGAAGGAAGCAAGGCTTATGCAGTCATACTTACTCACTTTATTTTTTCTTCACTTTGTCTCATTCTGTTCTTTCCTCCTAAAATCAAGCAAACTGTAACAGGTTTCAGTCAAATTGTACATAAGGGAGAGGTCTCTCAGACAAAGATGTTTCTTTAAGTAATACACAGTTAAAGTGATGAAAAAAGATATTAGAAATGTTTATGACTGTAGGTTGTTGCTCCCTGCAGCTAAGTCCCTCTGTTACTGAATACCAAAGAAGCCACATAGAAAAGCAACTTTATGGGGGAAGTTTCAATCAAAGCTTGCGGTCAACCATGAGAAGCAAATCCATAGGAAATCAGGCTTCATGAGTTCTGGTGCTCAAAGAACTTGTTGTGTTACTAAAAATGATTGAGATTTTTTATTTTGTTAGGCTTTGCAGTAAAGGTGTTTTTATCAGTGCTTACTGAATTAAACTGACTCTAGTGAAAGATATCTCAACCTGTTTTGATACTTTCTCTGAATGATTTAATGCATCTCTGCAGCATTTTGCTCCTGAGAAACAACTTTTTTCTTCATGTTTTGAGTATTGAAAATTCTGAAAACTTTAAGTAGAAGCTACAACAAAGGAAAAATCTGAATGAGTCCTCTATATGATTTTAGTAGGTTCTCCATGTCAGATGAACACATGCCTATGTCTGTGCTGCATGCAAAAATGTAAATGAAATAAGTTTAATCACAAAAATATATTCCAGATACTATTTCAAGATGATATCACTTTTGGCAGCTGTTGCTGACAACTTTTTCAAGAAAGATCTTCAGAAAGAGCAAAGGCCTGGGAAATAACAAGAATCAAAACCTGGCATCATTGGCTGCTAGGGAAAGAAGGATAAGAATTACTATAGGAAGAATACTTGATAACTTGCTACTATTTTTGCTCAGTATCCTACGTGTTGTTGTAATGCACAGAAGCTTGTTTGGGTTTGTTTGTTTTTTTTTTTTAACCACAGGTTTACAAAAGAGAAAATGTGTATTCACAGTACTCAGAACAGCGGGTTGGGAACACCTTCTTGAATGACTGTGGTTTTGTTTGTGTACATCTATACCTTTTATGTGCATGAACTACATGAAATTTCAAAATAATTAAACAGACCATGAAGAAACTGAAGGCCATCTACCTTCCTGAAGTCTCCATTTGAGGGAATAAATTTTGGCTTTATTTGGAAAAAAAAAAGTGTTCTGTTTCTTCCCTTCATTTTGTGCCTGTATGTGCAGAAGAGATGAGATTTCTGTACTGAGTAGACAAATAGGTTGTATTACATCTGAATGAAAGTCTTTCGGTAAGTTTGGAAAAAAGAGTGCAAAGCTGCAACATTTCCTCTTGTTGTCAGATGTACTTGCTGCTTCATTTCAGGGACTGATGTGAAATGACTGACCCACTGAGACTCTGGGCCTAAAGTCCGGGTGTGAAGAAAGTAAGATTTTATAGGTGCCTCTCTCTGTTCCTACATTTTTTTATGCTATGCAAGGGCCAAATTCAGACTCTCAGAAGACAGTAGCCACACACTAGACCTACTCAGAGATGTGCTCCTACAACTGTTCTGTGTGGCTTAGCTAAAGAGCCTCCTACCTAGGTGAACTGCAAAATCACCTTTATATTTGACAGCAGAATAACACCTCCTAACAAGCTGGGTAATTGCAGGCAACATCTAGGTTGACCAGCAGTTCCATGGCTTTGACTGCTGCAAAGACCTCTTCTCCCCGTTGTTTGTGCTGCAGAACATGTTATGTCTGCCTTTCAGCATGCTTCCTAGGGTCTTCTTTTTATTGAAAGGGGTAAGAGAAGCTGTGATATATACCCTGAACTCCCTCCAGTATAATTTTGGAATTCACGGGATGTAGGTACAGAGCTAATTGAACTCCAAAGTTTGGAAGTGTCCTGGTCTGTGCTTTAGCTCAGCCTCTCTATCCCCGCCTCCTTTCAGGTTCGCTTTTACCAAGCAGATCTTCCCCAGGTAGTGTGTCCTCTTGCCAGTCTTGGAGAAATAATAGCAACCTGGATGGGCCATGGATCTATCCCTATCAGATATTTTTATGTTCTGCTAAAAAATTTTGGAAATTACTGTAGCTGGGTAAATTCGATTACATATTCTATGTAACAGAATTTAAAGTCCACTTTGTGTGAAGAATTTGAAAGATGCATACTTGCTGAGGCAAATCATCTGCTAGATGATCGTTTCAGCACTGAACCAAAAGTTGCTTCCAAAAGTTATATTAGAAATTAAAACTCTACCATGCTCTTTCAGTTTAATTCTCGATACATCTTTAGCTGCAAAATTCCTCTCTGGTTGCTCATTTTTATTTCTGAGTTGAAACAATATAACAAAGTCTAATACACAAAGATTCAAAGCAATTTAAATCTAGAAATAGGTCTGGAAGTGAATATAAATAACACACTATAATAACATGCTAGGTGATTCTTCAAGCAGCAAGAATGGCCATTGATCCATAATGCAAGACCAAAAGTTTCATGCTAGGCTGAAGAAGAGAAATCTAAAGGGACAACACCATTCCTATACTTTAAAGCTGTTGCCTCTCCTGGATACAGAGTTAAAAAAAGGAATGAAAGACAGTGCAATGACAATTCTGTGATACTCTCCAAATACAGAACAAGAGATATGTCCTAAGATAAAATAGCTGTGTGAAAGGTTATGGTAGAATGCAGTGCTTTTGGCTTTGAAACCAAAAACTGTTCAACTGTGTCTTTTTTAAAAGAGTCTCTCAATTTCAGAAGCAGTATATGTGTCTCAGTACACAAAAAGGAGTGTTGCCAATATAAACACTTTTTTTTCTACAATATAAAAGTCATAAAGAAAATTATTCACATAAAGCCCAAATAAATCAATAGTGTTCACATTTATTTACTAAGTTTGAGAGGCTCATTTGTCTTCTGAAATTTTTATGTGTACATGTATCATCTACTTGAACATTCATGCATAGCAATTTCTGCATATCTGAAAAGTAGGGATGATATTTTTTAATATTGTTTGAATGACAGTGAAACAAATTATCCCACCATGACTTAAGAATTGTGCATTTCAGCCAATTGGTAGCAAATCGCAAATTTACCTTTCTCTTTCTCTTAAATATGCATACATGTACCTCTCAGGTAAAAAAAAAATCATCTGGTTCAAAATTATTTAAATCAAATATCTTGAATACAAAATTGTGCAGAAGCTGAACCAAAATTTTGTATTTAGAACACAGTAAGAATAGATCTCATTTTTAGGAACATTATTTTGCAAAGGTTTGGTAGAAGATGGATGAAAAAAGGAAGAAAGGAATAGCATGTAATGCATTCTATATTGGTTAATACCCTAAATATTGTGAAGATACTATATGAATATAAGAAAATACAGAATACTGTTAGGGTATTTGCTGGAGAATGTAGAAGGTGAATAGGGAGAGAAATAAAGACATCTATTATAAAGTACAAAAAGAATGTTTAACCTTAACCTATAATTTTAAAAATTAGCAACTACGTTCTTAAAAAATAATAGGGAAATGTAAATACTGCCTTTATAATTGTCTACAATTCTTTATATTGGAAAATAAAAATGGCATTCTGATAGCTCATGTTCTGGTTCTTCACCAGGACTTCCAGGTTGTGTTATTCAAAGCTGCTTTCTAGCTGTACAATTGGACTGTGTTTTGCCTTCCCAGACACAGGATCCTGCATTTACTTTTATTAAACTTTATGAGGCTTCTCTTTATCACACCTGTTGAATTCTCTCTGAATAAGAAGCCCTACACTCCAGTGTATCAGGTGCTTCCCCTGAAATTTGATATAATCTGTGAATACTCTCTTAATATCAATGAAATTAGTTTGGCTTAGTTTAAAAAGCTAATCAATCCATTATCTTTTTAATGACTATACATTACTGCTCTGTTCTAGGTAGTAAGGGTCTGCAACTAGGAACTTAACATCACTTTTCTGTTACAGATGTCAGTGTGTAGTAACAGTAGAAGGAGCAATAATGTTACTGATAAATAAATCCATGAAAAAATAATGGCTATTTGTAATATTAAAAAAACCCAACAAACAAAAAAACCCAACCAATCCAAAACTTAAGTAGCTAGAAGAAGAGGAAGTTCTCACATGCTCAGGGACTCAAGCAGCAATATACAGGATGTGAAAAACCTAAATTCAGTTCACTCTTCTGCATGAATGGTTTCGATAAATGCTTGTTCTTAAGTTAAACTAACATAAAAGGACTCTCTCAATGTCTCTTGTTGACACTGTTCCACTGCATATACTTGATTAAATATTTACTGCATAGAGGCAGTCCATGTGTTCCCATCTCCTGGGCAAGTGTCCTAGTTAGAAGGCTGGAGAGCTATTCTTGTTCTCCATCTCAATCACATTTTAAACATTTTATCTGAAGTGGAACAGTGTCAACAGGAAAGGTTGAAATAAGTTTCCTAAGAGTATCTTGTAGCCTCACTGTTCACATCTTTGTCCAATTCAGAATGGAGATTGAAACAGCGTAAATTACCTTTCAAGTAAATTGCCTAATCATCGAGTATTTTCAAATGTCTCCCTCAATCTTTCTGCCTGGAGTAACTTTTATAAATTACTTAAATACAGATTAAGATAACATAGAATGTCTCTTACCTGACAGTTGGAATATTTTGTAAGCTGAGAGTTTGCTATTCAAATCTTCTTGGTCAAAGGAAGAACTGAGCTGCTGAGTAGAACATTTTATAGTTCTCATTTTATCACAGTTAATAAAAAATAGAGATATTAAAGTTCATTTATTTCAGAAAAATAAATTATCATGTGTAAAATCTGTGCTTCTTGAAAAAAACAGTTTTTGTCATATATTTACTGTCAGAACATAAACCTGTCGCATAAATGTTTTTCTATAGGTGTAAGTGCCTCATACCAAATTACTTCACATCATGAAATTAGATTTACTCTACCTCAAACAAGAAGCTGGAACGATATTTCTTGACCAAAAATATTTTCAGTTTCTGTCTTAAACTGGCACCTTAAAATTTTTTCTGGGTTGATGGCCTTGCAAATTGAATGCTTACAGGAGATTCTGAAAGAAAAACGAACCTCCAAAAGAAACTTTGCGGCTGTTTTGTACTCTACCATTTTTGAAAAAGGGCTTGGAGTTTTCCATGCCTCTCCTGTTATTAGCAGTACCAGATTGGCGGTTTTGTCTGCAAGCCAGACTATAAATCATCATCAGCGTAAGGCATGATATTCACTATTAATGCCTTGTTTATCCTACTGAAATATCTTTTTGTGTGTATTTTCTCTTGATCCTTGGCATTCTGCTGACCATCAATCAAAAGAACAAGCTGGACATTCCTCTCTGTCTTGCCTCAGTGAACCTTTGATTTTCTTGACCACTAAGCACTCTCTGGAATGTACATTTACTGTCAGCATCTTTAAGGCCCCATATTCTCCTCTCCCAGTTAGCATCCCTTGCTGGCACCAGGTTGCAAAGCAATATTTCCCATATACTGAATGAAGAGCATGCCATAGACTGTTTGACATGGTCTAGGAGTCCACAGAAAACCACTGATGCACAAACCACTTTTATTCCACGAGCCTGTGGGAGCCTAAAGGGATAAGCAGCCTTTCTGCTAGGCCGAATGCACCTCACACACACAAACCAAACATTCTTGCCTTTACTGTTTAATAGTTTTTATATTCATGCAGAAAAGAACTGTAGACTGATGTTTATCTAAAGATGTATCTTGAAATGTGTGAGGAAACTTGATTTCATGCACCAGCTGTTCTCTTTCTTTACAAAAATGCAGTGTTTACTGGAGTAAGGAACAGTCTGCATTCATTATTAAGGAGCAAGGAAGTTTTGACTTTTTCTTGAGCTTCTGCAAAATCCTTCAAAGGGAAGGAAAAGGAAACTGGTTCAACACAAGTTCAGTTAGATGGTTGAATAATTTGTAGTGGCATTTCCCACAAAGCTGCTAGTTCAAAGACTTTCTTTTATGAAATAAATTTGCCAAGAGGTCACTTATCCTCGTTGGACTGCTTGATTTTCATGGGCTGAAAGCTAATACACATTTTCTCATATTGCTTTGAGAAGGGGAAAATGCATACATATATCAGTCTGCAACTTTATCTTAGTCATGTTTCTTGACTACTAAAACAAGTTAACATTGCCAATCAAGAGGTCGTGAAAAGTTAAAAAGATTCACTGTTCAAAGCATTCTAACTCACTCATGATATTTACTTGTCCATACACTATCAATACAGGCATAGTAGTTCTGATAAAGATTTGTGCCTTGATATGAAATATAGTCTGCATGGTTAATGTGGTTCTTTGTATGTAGATTTTATTAAAACATTGCAAACTAAGGAATTGATTTTTGTATGTAATTGATTTGGCATGATGTAGGTAACAGCAATACTCCTTCCAGTGCTAGAAAAATCTTGGAACCTGTTGTTCAGAAAGATCATATACCTAGCTGTCTAATGAAGTGCAACTTAGCTAAAACATACTTGAACTATATATGAAAAAACCCAAACAAACCAAAGCCCAGATGAAATTAATTAGAATTAAGAACTGAATTAACTTTTTAGTCACATACCAGTAGTAGAGAGGGAAGCTGGACAATGAAACAGATGAGTAACCACTACCAGTGTTGCAGTTTATACATCTTACAACCAGACATAATGGTACCTTCTGGAAGCTCTTGCTCCACTTCATCAATGCAAAATAGCTATAAGCCTGGCTTAGTTAACCTGTAAATCTGAGTTTATGACTACGTTGCATTGGTAGAATTATAAATAGCAGCTGTCATGTAGCTATGAGTTTGATCTGTGCCTTCTAGGCCCTTATCTCTCACATTTTGTGATTTAAGGAAATAATGGGAGCATGTGTGCAACTCTATTAGACAAATCTTATATATGCTTGTACCAGATGCTAAACACTTGAATTAACTTACATATGAAAGTCCATATGTGGCCACAGTGGCTTGCAGGATTTCTGTAGAGTAGAGCTCGTAAAGTAGGATTTCTGTCTTTCAAATGTATATATCTAAGCATTGAAATCTGAGCTCATCCCCCCAGGTTTCCTGTGTAGTGAGGGGAGAGAAATTAACTAATCATTCTTATACTTCTAAGTCTCTATTTTAGTTTAACTGCATTCTAGATTGCCTATTACAGGGAGCCTATATAAATTTATTCAGATATAAATTTCTAATTTTTGTGTATCCGAATTTTCAATTCTTATCCTTTCTTAGTTTCTACAATCTGCTGGACTTGCCAATTGGTCAATGAAGCTCATTCTCTGTTGCAATATAACTGCAGCAGTCTTTTATGGATTTGATAGCATTTAACCACTGCTTTATTTTCCACAGCTGTATATGGCTGCATTGTTAACCACGTAAGAGACAGTAGCGAACTCTTCAGATCTTAAGATCTTTCTAGTCTTAGCAAAGCAGGCAGTTATCATCACATATTAGATGATGTCCCCTCTCCATGGATCTTACCACTTCTCATCGCTCACACAAGTAGTCCAGAAAGGTGGCCCAGAACCTCCTGATTTATCTGCCCTCACCAGAGCCCTGGAGAGCAGTCTGAACAAAAGAGAAAATGCATTTTATATGAAAATCCAAGAGGTTACTATGAGTACAGTTGAAATTTTAATGGTCTAATCCCAGAATTATTATTAGTCCAGATCTAGTTATTACAGAAAATGAAGGAGAAAAAAACCAAAATATTAACATACATAAATTTACTATTATTATTATTATTATTATTATTATTATTACTACTTCTACTATTTAGTATGTGTGGGTACAATGCATCGGAAGCATCCCTATTCCTTCACCAGAAGGATTATGATGTTGATATTTTCATTTTCCTTACCCTAGGATCCACCTTTTATATGTCTGCTAACATTGCTTTACAGCTTTTTCTATTGTCATTTGTGTGCAAGTTCATGGTGAATCCAGTTTTACTCTATATGGTGCATTTTACATAACTTGTTCTTTGTTCTGTATTACCACATCAGTTGTTTTTGTTGAGCTCCAGATGTGCATTTTATTAAGTGACCACTAGTGCTTTGTTTAGAGCTATGGGCTCTCCAGCACCAGTCTGTACGCTGACTCAATCATCCCATGCCTGCACTCCTCTCCACTTCATCTTTTGTCCCCACTTCTCAAGGCATCTGCTTTCAGGCCTATACTTCTTCTTATATATTTTTGTTAGAGTAATAAAAAAGTTCTCTTACACAGAAAAACTACTATTTACTATTATCTGTACATAGCTTTGGTTATACCATACGAAAAGTGAAAACTTCAAATTAGGAGTAGGCAACTCATCATTAGAAAAATTGCAGTTATAACTAAACCAAGTGGAAACAGAGATCCAGTTAAGATAAGAAAAGTTCAGAGAAAGGAAATCTGACAAGTTTCAGTCCTAAGGCCTTGTAAACTCAGTACAAATGCAGTGGCCTACTACCAACAATGGCAATACACTTTTTCCTGGGTTGCAGGATGTGAGTGCCACATCTATATTCAGGCCTCCTAAGGAAGTCAATAGAATTAGACTGCCACCTCCAGCAAACTGTTTATTTCTTAGGTGCTGAAGTTTGCCTCAATTTAATGTGGTAATTAAGTTTTTAAGCTAAGGCGAATGAATACAGGCCTTTATGCTCCCATAGTGCCAATGTGACGACGACAGGAAATGAATAGCAGGGGATAAAAAAAGAGACAAAATCTAAAGGATTTTAGAAACAAATAGCAGATTCTTTTCAAGACAGAGCTGGGACTTGGCTGTCTTTAAGGTTGAGATCCTTGATTTCTTGGCTACTGGCTGCAGAATAATCCCCATCCTGCTGATTCAGTTTCTAGAAGAGCAGGACAATAGCAAGCTGGAAAGAAAATAAAACAATGCAGAAAACTAGAAAAGTATTTGCCTTCAGACTTCTATCTGGAAATGTATTGCTTATTTGTAAAAATAACATCAATTTGATAATTCAGTGATAACCAGTCTCACAATACCTTGATGAATGAACTAGACAGATTTTATGACATCTATTTCTCATATGTGCAGAAAAGTGAAAGGCTAAATATTTAGATGGTAGTAGGCAATTAAATAAAGTCAGGTGTCTGTACTGTGAATGCACTGGTTTCTGTGTTTGGGCTTCTTTTCTGGTTGGATACAGATCGTGATCACATGTGGTGTGCTGCCCAGCCACTGCGTGGCATTTGGACCTATCTACATAAGCCTTCAGAGACTTAGTCTGTGCTTAACTTGTGAGGCTGAGGTTAGGTTATGTGACAAAACTCATCTGCACACACACAGAAATGCTCAGAGGCACCATGGAAAGAGGGGGAGCCCAAATAATATTCTGCCTGTCTACTCCCAGGCCTATCCCAGGAGCTGTCAGCCTCTCACGTTTTAAGCTGAGTAGGAAAAACAAAAATGTTTTTATAACAAAGCCTACTCTCCTTTTCATAATTTTTCTAGAATAAGAGATTTTTAAACATTTCCCTGATTTTTTATTTACTCCTCAAATCTTTATTCCTATCTTGCTAAATTCAGTGCCATAAACAAAAGTCAAAACAAAGTCAATCAATTTCAAAATAGCAAAAAACCTTCCACAAAAAGACCTCTAACACAAAGCCTTTCAAATAACAATAACTTTTGACCACAGAATTAAAACTGTATCTTATGTTACCTGATTCAAGTTAAAAGAGGTGATCATCCTGCTGTATTAAGCACTGTCATAGTCTCATCCGGAGTACTGTGTGGGGTTGTGGGCTTCAAAATTTGTGAAGAATGTGAAGGGACTTGAATGTGTCCAGAGAAGGGCAACAAAACTGCTGAGAGGGCTGGAAGAAATGTCTCACGAGGAGCCACTAAGGATGCTAGGTTTGTCTAGTTTGAAGAAAAAAAGTCTGAGAGGTGACTTTATTGTGCTCTTCGGCTTCCAGAGGACAGGAAGTGGAGAGGGAGGTGCTGTTCTTCTGGTATCCATTGTTAGGATGTGCGTGAGTGTTCAAAACTGCATCAGAGCAGGTTCGGACTCGGCATTAGGAAGTGTTTCTTTACTAGTGAGTGGCCAAACCCTGTAACAGGCTTCCTAGAGAGACTGGTCGATGCCCCACTGCTCTCAGAGTTTAAGAGATGTTTGGACAATGACCTTAATAACATGACTTAACTGTTGATCATCCCTGAATTGGTCAAGCAGTTGGACTAAATGACTATTTTAGGTCCCTTCCAATTGAATTAATCTATTCTATTTTAATGCAGAATTTCAGGAAAATATTTTAAATTTTACTTTCATTTACACTGAAGTGTTGGAAGAATATAAGAAGAAAGAGGTAAGGCCTTCAGAAGGGCAAAACCTGAATTATTTTCACTTTAGGTCCCTTGATACTATACAGCAGGTTAACTGTCCCATTTTAAAAATAGGAATAATTTTTATTTTCTCTTCTGCATAGGCTTTTTGTTTAATCACTAGAGCTAGTGAAGGATCTTGCAGAGACTTCAGTGGGTTGAGGATCAACCAAATTGCATACAGGACTTTCAAATTAGTTTTTTTACAGTGGAAATTTCAGTTTCAACAGGTAGGTGACAATTGTTTGAGATATTTTTTACTTTTTTTAATAAGCTATATTATTTACTCTCTTTGTTGCAGCTTCCTTTTCTCACTGCTGCTTTGCAGCTACTAGGGATAATCCTACTTATTTGAATAGATAAGCTTTGACTAAAAATAAATTTCTCCTCCTTCCATGAATCTGATTTTGTGCTGTTCCATATGCAGCTGATGACAAATACTGTCAATATCAGATTGCTAGTTTTAGTCCATTATGACTTTCACATATTAGGAGCAAGATTATATTGCTTATAGAAATTTTTTCTATAATTTATATTTTTGCATGTTTTTACAAAGTGCTTTAACAAGTGAACAATAATGTAGAGGTCAATAGAGAAAAAAAAAGCCAGTTTGAAAAAGAAATAAAATAATTTTGATTATGTGAAAGTTATTTCTTATATTACCCAAAAGTAGTCTGAAATCACTGCTGCACTTATCAGTGTGAACAAAGGAAACATAGGGGAGGAGATCTCAAGGTCTAGTTATGTTCCAAGCTTACTTGTAAAAATCACTATGGGAAATATTGTAAAAAACCTTCACTTTGAATTTATAGGTCTCCAGTGAAAAAGGAATCTGTTTTTTCAAACTCTAAAACAAAGTGGTGAGTACATACTCTTAACTTGCTCTGATTTTGCATCAGAAAGAACCTATTAGATTAGGTTCTTGAGAAACTCAGATTGCAGCTGATATGGGTCCCTGACATAAATCTCACTAATATTCAGGAATGAACAAATGAACTCTAGAAACCCCCAATTTCTTTGAAAAGATGTATAACTCAATTGTCTGAATATATGCTTAATAAAATATTTGTATATTCGTCATAAATTTGGGAGATAGCTATAACTACTATTTACATATAACTACTAGCAGTTCCATAATTTCAGTCTCTAATGAAGTACTGATTAACAAAATGTCCTAATCAGTTGAGATGAGATTGGATCTTTCTGCCCATCTGAACCCTGTGATCCAAAGGGACCCAACTCACTGTTTCATAGTCAGACAATATTTATTTCCTCATTTTCCCTTCACATGCATATGGCAGTGGAATGTGAGAAAATTAAGAATGTGTGTTATAAATTACAAGATATTTCAGAACCTTCTGAGGTTGCAGTTAAATTTGTCTCTGGCAAAATGAAAGGTGTTTGGCTTTCTATACGAAAGTCTAGAGCGCATCCTTCAGTAGTTTTAGAAATAGAGCAAGACATTTTTTCATACAAAAAAATTTTTATTGAGGGCTTGGCTAAATCCTCCAGTAAGTTAAAAAGCCCAGATTTTAGTAATTATATCTTGACAAATAGTGCTTTAAATGACAGGAAGTAACGTTTTCTAAAATAGAACAAGTTTCCTGACATCAAAACCTCTGAAAATAAGTTCTAGAAGGTTCAGAAAATGCTTCTAATCCTTTAATCCATAACACAATTTGCCACACAATTAAATATTTGAACACTCTAACCCTTTCCTGGAAGCAGATAGAAAACTTATAATATTTGTATTTTTTCAAGTCTATATTTAACTTTCCCTTCTAAATAAAATGCTTAAATACTTTTATGTAAATTTTGAGTTTTTAATGAGAGTGATCAGAGTTAAGGAGAAAACTGACCTCTGAAAGGGTGAGTAATTGCCACTCAATGGAAAGGAGGATTGCTCTTTCCCTGTAAAAATGTATATTAAAGAAAGAAACCTGTTGAATATGAAAGTAGATTTTTGATCAAGAATTTATGTGCCTGAGTTTGGTGGGATCATCTGAAGCTTTCTGAAACACATATTGATTTCTTTGGAAAATACTAAAAACATTAAATAGAAGACAAATACTTGCAATTGAAATCATGCCAAGATTCTTCACGTAATTTGGAGGAGGAGAGTTAGGATTCTACATCCTTCTGTTACATAATAAGATGCTTCATCTTGACTGGGCTGTATTTCCTGCCATAAACCCATTTCTCTGTCTCCTGACCAGTTCATGTGGTTCAGTTATCGTGGTAGAAGTCTTGACGCAGCACTGAGCCTAGAGGATGGAACAGTCACCAAACACCCTCAGGTCACTATGGCAATACATCACAGGTCTATTCTCAGTTATGAAAAATCATTGTGATAACTG
Source organism: Lepidothrix coronata (assembly GCF_001604755.1). Taxonomy (NCBI): domain Eukaryota; kingdom Metazoa; phylum Chordata; class Aves; order Passeriformes; family Pipridae; genus Lepidothrix; species Lepidothrix coronata. The sequence continues at coordinate 445,140 of NW_016690437.1, forward strand.
CCCAAAATCTGAAGAATTTGTTTTACAGGTCTTTTTGGAGATTTTTTTTCACTAGAGAAAGCCAAATTTAAAAATAAAGCCATGTTCTCTTAAACAAAACCCAAACAAAACCCAACAAACAAACAACCCAAAACACAACAAAAAAGCAGCTTCATAATGAATGAAACAAACTTAGGGAGATTCCAGTTTTCCTTAATTTAAAAAATGTAATCTTGGTTATGACAAGTAATAGAAATTTAATATATTTTCTCACTGCACATAACACACTGAAAAATGGATATTATTTTATACTTTTGAAATTATTATTGAGAAAAAAACAGTTTCTCTGTAGAAATAAATAAATTAATCATACTGTACTGCAAATATAATGAAGATGAAGAGAAAATCAAGAATAAACCTAACAGAGATCAATACTCTGGAAAATTTTAACAAAGGAACTTAATTCTAAATGGACGTAGCAGCAGCTTGAATTAGCATTTCTAGGTTTTTGATTTTTCTAGGATTTTCTTTTTATTTACATATTTGTTTGTTGGTTTATTTGTTTATTTGTTTATTTATACTTGGAGTAAAAGGTTACCTGCAAAGGCTTCTGGGAATATCAGCCGCATAAATCCTGAAGTGATTGATTTCATAGTCATTGCAGATGAAGAAAGATTGTTTGAAATTAGATCAATGATTTAGGTCATGGAGATGCTAAAATTCCAACAAATCTCAGAGAAGCAAGATTGTAATAAAAATTTTCTGAAGACCTGATGTCTACAGTCCTAGACATTAAGCTTTCAGTATGTAACTTGGCCAGAGGAGCACACAAAATTATAATCCTTTAAAAATAAAAAAATAAAGGAAAAAACCCAACCAAAACCAACAAAACAACTACCCAAACAAAACGACCCCACCATTTTCTCTCATTCTTTGGTTTCTTTCTAGTAAGACACACAGTCCTGAAATTTTCTTCTGACTTTCTACAGTAATATAGTAATGCACTGCACTTCCCTTTTCTTCCTCACACACAGTTATCAAATGTTTTACAGAGATGAAGAAGCCTGAGTGGCTCCATTCTACAAGGAATGCACTGAGGTTAACTATGCTACATTTCAGTCTTCTTGCAGAATGAACTGAAAATCTGTGCATAACTGCTTCCCACGTGTTATTTGTGTTTCCAGTCTGTTGCATGATTGTTTGTAGGAAAGATTGCTTATTGTTTTTCCATTCCCTGTCCCCAGGCCCTCTCAGAATTGGAAAGGTTATTTCTCAGTGGAGTTCTAAGGTTAACTATTTTAATACAGTAGAAATAAAATAAAATGAAAATAGCCATTTACAGAAAAAAGGCATGGTGTTTGAGAAAAAAAGTTGATATTTTGCTGCTCTTTTTCAGTTCCTTTCTTAAGACCATCTTCAGCTTTCAAATAATTTCATTATTTATGTCTCAAGATGAACTCTTACACATGAACCAGAAGGGAAAATATGTCTGTTTCCAGTTATTGCAATTTGTTGGTTTCTTTTTAAAATTACTAAGGTTGTTAGTCAGTACTAGCATACATATGTCTGAAAATGTCACAGTGCAACCTAGAATATATAAGTTGTTTCATAAAGCATGTAAAATCAAAATCCTCATATGGCAAATTTTCAGTGTAACTTTAGAAAAAAAAAATCAAGTAATTTAGATTTTATAGTGATGGATCCTCAAGGCCAAGAATGCCCCACTCCTCACCTCCCCTTAATTTTTTTTTCCTGTAGGAGTCTGAAATGAAAATAAAAGTGTACTTTTAGCACCACTTGGTAAGTATCAACCCTCTTACTAAACTACCACTTAGGTTTATCTATATAATTAAAAGATGTGATGAAGTAAAAACCCTTCCACTTTCAGAAGGACTTCAAGTACTAAAATTAAGAAAAAGAAAAAAGGCAGTTATTAGTATAACCCTGTATAAACAGATTTCTTGATTAAGTTCTTTTTTTCCCCTTCATCAGTATGGAATTATTTTAATTTTAAACAATCTAGGAATTGTTTTTATGGCTAATACAGAGCTTGATAGTTAATTAAGCCCAATTTTATTAAGGAATATTCTCAAAGATAAGAACACTCATAAAGTTTTGAAGAAAGTATTTTGATGCTGTGTTTTGTTATGCTTTGCTTTCCTTTTATCCTACAACAGAAAAGTAGGTTTTTTTAATTGTTCCATGAAAATATATTTTCCCTCTAATCATTCCAAAGAGAAATAATGCCTCAATTTTTCTCACCCACCATGCCTCTTTTTTCTGTGTCATAGTAGTTATTCTCATAGCTCAGTTTCTATATGACTCCAGTGGGTAAGTATGTATTCCTAGGACAGAGGTGATTGCATTGTTTACATGCTGCTATCTTTGAAAACATTTATTTCATGAGTAATCTTTTTGGAGATAATTGTTATTATGTTTTACTGTTATCACCAAGTATGCTCAAAGCATCTTTAAACACAGCATGGCATTCTTCTCTTATAGACCTGCTCTTCGACAACAACATTGCAGTTCTCTAGGCTCTGATCCTGTATCAACATACACATACCCACCTACCTTTCTTAGGCAACCCCTTTCTATATTACTCAAATGCTAAATTGAAAAGAATAGTGGAATCCCATCGCAATTGCATAGCTAGCAGCACTGAATAATTTTAATATAGTTCTTCATAAGAATTCTAATCATGCTAAGATAATATGGCATAAAACTGGATATAATTGTACCATTTTAATGCTGAAAAGTGGCTAAATGCAGTCATTTATATAATTTTAAATTTCAATATTAAAAATATACTTTTATAAATATTTAAACTTAGAAATATGTATGTTTAGAGTTATATATAAGCCTCAACAAAAAGATTTCACTAGTTTAGGAAATCAAATATTTTATAAGTATAAACTGTCAGCATTTCATACTTCCTGAACACACATAATTAACAATTGATTCCACTCCAAAGCCTAGAAAATAACCAGTCTACTACTTTAACTATAAATTAAAAGAGGGTTTTCTTTCCCTCTTGGCAATACTTTAACCAATGGTGCATTGCTTTACCCTTAAGTACCTCATGCATATAAGGAGTGACTAGTATGGGTGCAGACACCTGTTCTGTAGCTGTCCATATGCAGCTAAATGACTAGAAGAGAATGTACCAGCATTTATAACTCTTTTTTTTCTGTAGTATTAAGCTCATTTCCAACACTACACTTATGGACTGTGTGCAGCTGGCAGCCACCTGGTAAAAGCCATGAACACCTCCGTGACGTAGAAATCTCAGAGAGAGAAAGGATCAGGTTAAATGGATTATTCGACACAGAACTGCAAACATTTCACATGTTAAATATTCCGCAACAGTTTAAACAGTTACAACTTCTGGTCCTCATTTCTATACTTGAATCAAGATTTTAAGGACCGAATTACAGAGAAACATAAAAAAATAATAAGAACATAAACCTCACTAAAAGATGGATTCATAATTGAGGAAAATTGTAGATTATTCCTTGTTTTATCCAAATCATTACTGATCCATAATTTCAGCTTTCAGTCAGAGAAGTGCTACTTGCCTCTTGCCTTCTAGAAGCAGTATTAAACAGGTAAAATTAAAGTCTTTGGAACAGTATTTCCTTCTGCTCCAATTCATTTAACAAAAACTGAATGCTAGAACCTTTTTGTCTGACTTTTACATGTTTGAAACAACCCCCTTTCCTTCTTGCCCCCTTCCCACCTAATTTGATGAGACCCTCAAAAACTGAAGCCAGAAAAGATATTTTCTCAGACATAACGAGCTTCAAACATAGCTTATAAATTGCATATAATTTGAAAGCTTTTCTGGGATGATACACACCTGCAAATTGTTAGCTAACACCCACAGCCACATTTTATGGCTCATGTTCTGGTCTTTTAACAACTTCTGCTGTAGGCAGCTGGAAGAATCTAAGAATGGCGAATGGTTGAAATTTGTCCTAAGTGGTGTTGACAGTACAGTGACTGAAAGATGCAGCAATCCCCCCCCCCTTTTTCTTTTTTTTTAAGGAAAAGTGCCTCCTATCCAATCCAACAGAAAAACAAAAACAGACAAAGCAATATCTCTGGGGCTGCAAACTGTACCCAACAATACAGCTGCAAAGTTATAAAATAGTCCCAGAAGGACTGATGCTTATCACTATCTGGCATCCTTCCAGGCTTAATGACCTCTTCCTCATTGGAAAAAAGAAAAGCTAAAATGTATTTTACCAGTGCTTCTTTTTTGATATCTCCAGTGTATCTGTATGAATGACAATACTGAAGCTGTGGAGATTTTTGGGTACATAACCACAACCTTTTGCTATAGTATGAAGAAGATTGAGCTACATAAGAATTCTTCATTTTTTTACATGAAAGGATTAAAAAAAATCATTTTGAGTCTGTTGGTAAAAAAATAAAATAGTTAACAATCATTTATTTACACATAAGATCTGAGTGCTTTTAGGTAGCAAACTTATATTAATATATTCCCATAGAAGTATGGATTCCCTGATTATTTTCTTGTTGCATCTGAAGTATATTAAATAAATACATACATAGTAAATGTTATGGTTTTTATTAAACTGTATAAAATCAGTAGCAGATCTGACTGCAAAACTCCCACAGATTTTGATTTTCATAACTGTTAAACATGTATTTTGAGTTAATTTGGACATAGTCATTCCATATGCACAATATTTGCAAGCCACAAATATCATAGAAAAGTCTTACTGAACTTAATAAAACTAGCCCAGCTTGTTTTCAAATAATGAAATCAGAGTACCTTTTTTTTCCTCAGAAGCTTAGAACTTAAAAGAGTCTTTCAGAAAACTTTCAGATATCTAGAATTTGAAAGATAAATATATCACTTTTCTTGCATAATTTTAAAGATGGTACAAAGTGTTGCAATTCTTTCAAACAAATACATTTTTCTATATGAGAAATATTTTTTCTCAAAAAATATGATTCGGGAAAAAGGACATACTGAATAGACAACAAACACTTGACAATCCCAGAAGAGAGGTTCTATGTGCATCCTACAGGACCATTCAAGACCAAGCAGAGAAAGAATTAGGAAACAAGACAAAGAAGATGACAACTCATTTGATCTGAATAAAAGTTGTAATGCTTCTGCATTTTAGGCTATATTCTGTGATGAGGGTCTGAGTGTGTATAACATATAGAAAACTTTGGCCTCCCCAACATTTGTTACACTCACACTACTGAGAACCCGTTTTGCCACTAGTATTTCCAGATGAGAATAAAATAGAAACCTTGTTGCTTGTCTCTTTTTTTAAAAACAAACAAACAAACAAACAAAAAAACCCCAAAAAACAACCCAACTGTGGGATTGGCAGTAGCATGAGGTTTATTTTACTTCCAACTTGCTTTAAATGCTCTCTCAGTTTGTTATATGGTACAGCATAGTTTTGTAGCTTAAACATACTTGGCAACTCCTCTCCTATCTGTTCAAATTGCCCAACACCCACTACATGCCTAGCTAACAAACACTGAGCAAATACTTCCAACTGTCTTCATACTGGGCCAGAGGTCATCCCAATCGGAAAACGGGGGCTTCAGATGGTATTTCCTTTATGCCAGCTAATTACAACCATATGGTTTGTGTGACAGAAAGGGAAGTAGGTAAGTTTCATACCCATTAGCCAGGTTAATTGCTTCTTCCACAGCTGATACTCTCTGTGTAGCTTTTGTCCTGCAGTTTAGCATAGTCTGTGATGCCTGGTTTTAATTATTTTATTGTTGCTTCTGCCTCGCTATTTTGTTTATTGCCAGCAGTGATTTATAAGCCATGATATGGGGATTCAGCTATTTATGTCTGAAAATGAGGATAGTTTTCTCTCTAAAAAATCTTGCCGGGCAGTTCTTGGCTTTTTCCTTCTATTTTCTTTGTTAGGATGCATGATTTGGAGTGTAAACAGCAGAGAATCCAGGATGATGATAGGAAAGACATAACATATATGCATCCAATTGGGGTGGTAAGGAAGAATGTCACAATTCATCACCAGAACTCCCTTTGGCCCGCTCAGTGAAGGAAATCTAGACTCTTTGGTGTAGTTCATGTGCATATCAAGGAAACACAGTATTAAAGAAAACAAAAATTATGTTTGTGAAACTGAGATGCGGCTTCAGAGTGTTATGGACTTGCTTGCTTTGCTCTTGCCTTTTCTGAAGACATTTCCAGGCTTTGAAGAGGTAAGGGCCCCCCATTTTCCAAACTACGAACCCCAGAGAGGACCCACAGGATCAAGGAAAATAGGGTTTGCTCTACACCGGTAGCCTCATGCACACGCTGTAATATTCACATTCTTAAAATTGCCTTTTGCCACCTGTACTCAGCATGTTGTCACACAATCATTAACTTAGAAAACTAACATGAGCCAAACAAAAACCTCTAGAATAAATGAGTTGCCATAAGAAAACAATTAAAAGGTCACTTGTTGTGAAAAAAACATATTTAGTCTAACATGGGTAAAGAGACCACCCAGGATCAGCCAAAACTTGTTGTGTTGTTCTTCCCCCCTCCTCTCCACAAGCCTGTTACTTGGAATACATGTGCATTTATATGAATGACTTATTGTGAAGGGCTGGGATGATGATCTCATCTCAAAAGATTTGACTGTCTTGATATTACATAAAATGATAAATAGTGATTAGTTATCACATTTTTAAACAAAACTAAGAGCAGGAGCAGATAGTGATGTATTAGTCTTTGTGTTTTAAAATATTTCCATATTTTAAAATGAACCCACAGACATTACAGCATGAAATATGATTTCTCAAACATATGTACACAAAAATTATCCAGGTAGATAAATGCAGAACAATTTGTTGTGATAGAGACTTCAGAAATTATCTTAATCAAGGTAGATAATGCCAGCACAATTTTGTGACACAGACTTCAGGATCAGGCCCCTGAAAACTCAAGTTGATGGCAAAATTTAGTGTCAGGGTTATAAACACTTCAGTAATTGATTTTTTTGGAGCTAAAATGGTTGTAGTAATGCCAAAAGAAATTAATTCTATTGAAATTTAAGTCTTAAATATACAAATACTTATTATACATTGGAAGTCTCTAAAGATACATTAGCATAAAATTGTAAGTTATTGGGTTTTTTTTGTTTCTCTCCAAAATTCATGCACTGTGTGTGCTTTCATACATGTATTGTCTTCCACATGGAAACAAAAATTGCTCCAGTGATCCAATGTATCATTTTTGGATATAGACAGTTGTATAAATTTAATTTCTTGTCTAGAACTTTTGTTGACAGCTCATCACAAAGACTATCCTTTTGTCATTAAATGGTGGGGAATCTGTTAGCTGGAGGTAGTCACTAAGAAGAAGCTGATCTCCCTACCTTTCCAAATATATTTCACTGAGTTATAGCTTCATACAGTCTACAACAACAAATACTTTCTAGGCAGATCCACTATCACTACTTGTTACTAGGTTTGTTTACGGCTTTCCATCAGAAAGGCCTGCTTTAAAGTTACTGCTTTTTCCAGTTTCAACACTTGAACTAAAATTTCTTATCTAAGATGATTTTTATGGGGTGAAAAAAACCCCAAAAATAACAAACTCACCTTTATTTATTTCTAAGAATCTCATTGGGTAAACTATTTGTTCTTGCAATCTGATCAAATTTCCTTCCCTTACACTCCTCCCACCCCCAATTTTTAAATAAGCAAATTAATTTGAAAAGTTATCATCTTTGCTATGAAATATTCCTCTAATCTTGTGATTGGTAATGAGGATCTACCAAAGTGGTAGTGGGGCAAAGTGGCAAAGGGCAAAGTGGTCATCTCCTTTAGACTGAAATGGGAGTTTATAGTAAATATCTCTAGAGAACTAATTAACTAAATTTAGGTGTCTAAATTAGAGCTAAATTAATTTTAACTGTGATTTTAATACTTTTCAGTATGTCTGTCATTCACTTTGGGGATGAGCAAGAGTTTTCTGAATTTTCAAGAGCAGTGGCATAATCTTGAAATGGTAGGAAAAAGCTTACTTTCCTCTGTCTGTTTAGTGCAGAGGGACTTTTTCATTCATGCACAGCTGGGACATGAACCATTCAGTGCTATAATGGCTTTCTGAGTCCAGTACAAGAGAGAAAGACCCTGAGACCAAGTTGCCAAAATGGTGAATGCAGAAAATGCTAGGTTGTCTTTTAAAGAAGTGGAACCCAGTGAGAAAAACTACACAAACGTAATCAATAAACTGAAATGAAATGAGGACTCGAAGGAACACTGCAGCTCTCCAAGCGTACTGGTCCGAGAACCAGTGAAGTCAGGATAAGCTGGAAAAGGAGACCAAAAGGTAGTTTGGGTGAGACATCTGAATTCAGAGCAGAACATGAAAGAACAATAGGAAGTGGGTGGACAGTTCCCAAATGGAAAGTGGGTATAGTTCTCATGAAAGAAAATGGAGACTGTCTGCCACGGAGAAGTTCAGTACAGGCGAAGAGAGACCAGAGTGGGAGACCTGAGTTGGTTTCAGTGACACAGTGCAGAGGGGAAAACACAGTGGGGACAATCCAATTTTGTAGAAGTCTAAGGGGATCCTGAGTGACCCACTGTATACAGCATTTCCTCAGTATCTAGTAGACCATTACTGAAATTCCTTCAAATATACCAATTTCAACCTTATTCCAAGCCTCAGTCAAAGAACGTGTTGAACTACAGGAAATCCTCATTTTAAGAATCAATTCTATTCCAGACTCCACCTACCTCAGAAAAGTACTCACTGAAATGTTTGCTTATCCTAGAAAATGTATATGTTTGAGTGGAATTATAAATTAGATAAAAAAAAAAGAAAAGTTACCGTGAATGAAATATTAACTTTCTGCAAGAGAGAAACTAAGCATTTTGCCGTAGGTTGCAAAGTAAATAAAATCTCTGACAGAACCAGAAGCTGGACTTAGTACTTCAGTCACAGAATATTCTCCCACAACATGGGACTTTCCTTAATTGCTAGAAACAAATATCAGGACAGTTATGATGTATATAGGTAAGGAAAAATAATCTCTGTAGTTGAAAGCAATTTATTTAGGTAAATAGTTTAGAAACTATGAGGTAAAAACTCTTCGCTAAAAAAATTAAATATTTCTGATTGTTTGGTATGTATATAAAAAAAAAACTCCCTAGAGATTCTGTTGCCACCTCACTTTTGAGAAGAATTTGATGTTATAAAAGTTTTACCATAGATTCGGGTGGTGGTAAAACTGCTGTAATTTTGTGTAAATGATGACACAGATGGCAAAATGATCCTTTCTGTCAGCTACGGATCCAGCACAGGATTTTCCATGACTATTATTTGTTCGCTTAAAAGTCTCTCCTGTTGCTTAGTGGTTTTAATTTACTGGGTATATTCTGTTTAAATTGAAGTGGGCTGAGAAGAGACTTGTCATACCATTGGCAAGGTTTCACTATCATTCCTGGATATAGATGAGCCAAATGCAGAACTTCATATCCAAATCTTTTCAATATCAGAGGAAAAGATCAGATGTGAACATTCTGTTCTAAACCTACCCCTGTGGCTTCAATCCTGGGTCAAATACTAAATTAGAATGGGTCTTTTATACTTCCAATTTAGATACAACCAAATTCTACTTTCATCAGATTGTGCCCCAAGAAGGAAGAAATTGTATGTGAGTTTGCCACTGCTATGTACGAAAACAGTTCTGCAACCTAACCATAATTTTGCCTCAAAGCCAAACTCTAAATCATACCCCAAATTAATGCAGGTGTGAGTCTGGCTTCCTTATTCTGCCTGAATCTACTGCTTATAAAAGTATGTTTCTGAATAATTATTTTTTTATGGAATACATCAGATTTTACCTAATTGCTAATACTTGCAAAAAAACATCCCAAACCCATATGCTGGAATGCTATATGTCATGCAAATATGTTGAAGATCCTTCTCATCCACTGGCAAGGTACCCAGTTTGAGCAATGACTAAATGAATAAAAATGAACAAAAAAATACCCCCTCAAAAAACAAAAAAAGAAAGAAAAAAAAGAAGGGTAAGCATTTAATTTTTTCCCCATTTTGTTGGGGGGGAAAGCTCCAGAAACCAGAAGCAGATGAGGGAGAAGTATCAACAGAGACTACTAGCAAACGGCAGCTGCAATGCGAAAGCACTCACAGGAAAAAAAAGGGTTGTCCCTTCCCAGTAAAAGTTAGTGCAACCAGCAAGCACTTCCAGCAAAGTAAATATTCAATCCAAGACCAGTGAATGACTAAAGAGAAGACTGAGAAAAATGCAGCTTTGTGACAGAAATGACCATGATGTTTTATTTAACTCTCCTGAAATTTTGAAGAGGGGGACAAAATTTAATGTCTTTCAATAGTACAGAGATACTGTACTAATAAACATACTAGTGTTATTCTCCACTGAAAATACTTTCCATAACCTAGAAGGAAACTTGTGCTAGTCAGGGTTTTTACTTCATGGTGATAGAATAAAAAGAATAACAATAATATAATCTAATAAGAAGCATTCATCTCTAATGTCCCACTATCTGAAGGAAAATTAATACATAAACCCAAAAATGTTCTTTAAAAATTGCATATGGGCAACTGTATGTAAGCATTTTTAAGGATGGACTAAAAAGAAGAATGTAGTGCAACTGGTGGAAACCAGAGTTAGCTACTAGGAAGCCAGGATGTGGGTTTTCTCTCTTTTCATTTTTAAGGGCTCACAATTAATTGACAGATTAGAGGAACACTATTAACAGTACCTGCATTACAACTGTAGAAAGCTGAATTTGAAAAGAATGAGCTTTAAATTATTATTTTGGAAAAAAACCCAAAAAAACCCCCTGAGGCTTCATGGAGTTTGCTAACTTTCTACAACTAGCGTGAACATTGCATGAAATGTCAGGATGGTCAGAGATTATGTAGCATTCTCTCATAAACAAATTTTGTTTATTTATCATTGTACAGACTTTGGTTTCACTTTTAGCCATATCCCTGCCCCCCTCCCCCCCAAAAAAGGCACATTGACCAAAAATTATGATCAAAAATTATGATCAAGCTTTCTCTGATAAACAGTGCTTTGAAAGTTATTAAAATATTTTATAGTTTCTTCTGATTGTAAAATTGTTATTGGATGTGATTTTTATTTTTGGTGTATCTCATTATTATAATTCTCAGCCCTACTCTCTCCTTTTAAAATTTAGAAACAATTCCTCTCTCTGGGAGTTTACACCACAGCACTTGTCACTCTATGCCTCCTTTTGAATTTGGCTTTGGGTGTTGATATATTTATTTCAATTCTTTGATGCCTTCCACTATTCAAGTGCTCTCTGAATAGCTAGTTCATATGTGTGACTCTGCAGTTTGTTCACAATTAAAATGTATCATTAATCTAAGGAGAGTTTTTGCATTACCCGCCATCCTTTTCATACTTGTCTAAGGGGTCTGTCTCTTGTGGCTTGAACCACGCTGGTGTGTCTACACTGCCAAGAAATAAGGGAGAAAACAAGTCCAAGTCCTGGACTGTGATGTTTGTTTCTAGTTTATATTTTGACACTGTTCTGGACCTCTTGAGCTACTCCAGAGGAGTCTAAATCAATACAGACAGGAGGCAGCCCGACTGTAACCATTGGCCTAGTGTGTCCCCTCTGGCTATAGGATGGGCACCCAGCACTGCTCCTGCAGACTGACATGACTGATCAGCCTGTTCTACAGAGATGATGATTATGATTAAGTTTACATGTATCTCAAGACCCTCCTCTCCTACTATGTGTATATTTTTTTCTCCTGCATGTCTTCTTTATATCATCAGGGAAGTAATTAAAGCTATAATACATAGAAAATGAGTGAGAGAGGATTACAGAGTTTTCTCTCTGCCGTTTTCCTTTATTCTTTTTATGTATTTTATCTAATTCCTGTTGTCCTCCAGGCATCTCTGATTTTAGAGGTGTAATTAATGATGAAAATCCTTCCAGTTGTTACACGCGTGTGGTCATGCATACACACTTTAATGCTCTTCAAAGGAAGAACTCTGATACAAATATGTATATACACAAACACGAAAGTTTGACCAGCTTTTCTTCAGCATACTTTTTTAAACACTTCTAATATTAATCAGTAATTCAAATGCATATAGGAGAACTTACTATACAACAATCCTAAAAATGTGACACAAAATAGCTGGATAAAGTGGCAATCAGAAGAGGAAATGAGTTTTTTCTAAGCAGAAGTGTTACAACCCAACGTAGCTCAAGGGCGATTGCTCACCCACATTGCTTCCTTCACGACTGTTTTGAGTTTTGGTTTTCTAAAAGGGGATTTCCATGTGGAAGTGCAGTGAAGAGTAAAGAAAAACTAGCCAACAAGTTTATGAAATTACATGATTTGAATGAATAAAAATATATATACTACTCTATTTGGAGGTAAGTTTTGTGAAGATTTACAGTTCTCAGATTAAAAAGATACATTGAATGTAGTGTATTCTACATGTATGTTTACAAACGACAACATGAAAAAAATATCTACTAAGCTCAAGCATCTTCATAGATGAAAGAATTACTTTGATGAAAGACTGGTAATGCTTATGTGTGTACTTATAACTAGAATGATACATTCTCAGTTGACATTATTCTGTCAGTTTCTGATGTGTTTAGCTAATATATACAATAAAAGTCTACAGGATTCTGGACCTGGATAAGATGTTACTTACCCAGATAACCTGATACAAAAATTATTTCTTACTCCCTTATCCATTAAAAGGCATATGGACCAGCTGAGACAGGTTGATGAGTGTTTAGCTGCAGGGAACCCTGATTTCCTGGGATGTGTATACTGCAAGAAATGTCTCAAGTTATTTTTCAAGCTGTAGGATCAACAGCCTGATGGTTTGACAGGGGGCTTTGGAACGCCAGGGACAGCCCTGAGAGGTCTCTCTGGCTTTAGGAGCCTTGTGACCCACTGCATGGGGCAGTCACTGCTGTCTTTTGACCTGGAGACCCTGACATCTGTAGGATTGGTAGGTCGTCACAGTGGGCTTTATGAGGCAGATTTATGCTTAAATAGTGTGCCTGTGAGCATTTTACATTCCCACTTCTCTAATTGGCACTATTCCTTTCTCATATTTGGTACAAACCAGGAAAACAAAAAAATTCAAAGCAATTGACATTAACCAACCAAATCTCTTTACCAAGTGCTGCCTAGCAAATATCTTGACTATAATATCTGAATATGTAGAGAATTAACATAAATTTCAGCCTTAACATCTGAAAAATTCTGCTACTGGACCTACTACAAGGACCAGCTGTCAGCCCTCTGCACTTGGAGTGATAATTATTTTGGAGAATATGACGTGCACAGGAGTATACATTTCCTGGTCCTCCAAGGAGGCCATAACCAAATGTAGTGACATCATTCTCATCCTCAGATAGGAGTATATATAAAGATTTTTTTTTCCTGATTTAGATATTAGTTGCACAGTTTTTGTGTGACTTTATGAGCACACACAATGAAAATTACAGCATGTAGGGCTTTTGTAACTCATAGAGCTGAGGCTTGTGATTTTAACAAATATATGATTGATTCTCTCAGCTAATGCACTGGGAATTAATTCCCTAAAAATGCCAGATGTAATGTATGATGATTAGCTTAGTGAAACTATACATATGGAATGGAAAAGAAAAATAACCCCAAAAAAGTGTAAATTTTAAACTAAATCAAGCCATCAGTTACTTCCAGCCATCTAATAGTCTCCAGGGAAATTGCTATAATGTGGTCCTTATTGTTTAATCATTTATTTTTGTTAAAACAGCATTTATAGCGCTTTTTATGACTACAATATGATTAGTCCATGAAGATTTCAGAAATACAGGTCTGGATCTGTGACTGACATAAATTGTCATTTTCCCCTTAGATATAGGGTAGTTACTCTGGACAGGATATCCTAGAGAAGCACTGAACGCAGTTGGCTATTGCACTTAGAAGTCAAAGTGAAAATACTTTGTGGAAATGAGAAATTCCTCTTGTCCTTGAATTTGCACGAACAGGGCATTGGAGTTGCTGAGTCCAGAGGGAAAGAGAAATGGTAGAAGCTCAGAACATGACCACTGACTAGGATGAATTTGAAGGAGATCAGCTGATATTCTTTAAAGATGTGGAATGTTCCCTTAAAAAGTAGGAGAAAAGCTGTCTTTACTGGAGCAGTTAAAGAAGATACAGACTTATTTCTTTACATTTTTGGATATAAGAAACAGTCTGTTCACTAATAATATCCAGCAGTTCTGCACTGCTGAAATCACTCAGGTTTGTGGGTTTGTTGTGTTCTGGTTTTATTCTGAATGTACCAGCAATGTCAGATTATTGGAATATAAGTCTCTCCTAAGGAACAGTCTATAGGAACAAAATCTACAAGACTGTCTGTGGAAGCTGAGTAGAAGGTAGCTACCTACTCTCTTGCCTGTTCCATCACACTGACCCAAGCATTTAGCCGTAAATATGTAGAAGTGACTGCTTCCATATGTTGTGAAGATGGATTTAGGAACAGCTACTCTATCTCTTTAGCGAAAATAAGCCCCTGAATTGATTTTACCAAATTCTGAATCTCTTTCTTGGCAGAAAAAAAGTAGAAAGCTATCGGCAAAACTGAAATTTGTTCCTTGACAAATAGAGTTAGGTAGATACCAAATGAATATTAAGTGCTTTTAAAAGTCCTGCTTTAACCATTTGAAGTTATGACCATTCAGATTTGCCAGGAGTGTTAAGGTGAACACTCAGTCCTTTATCTTCACACGAGAGGGTTTGTGAAGGAGCAAGATTCAGGATGGAAGGGGTTCCAGGTGTGAAGAAAGACATACAGTAATTGACAGGACTTTATTATATGGACTTTACTGTTATTATGTGGTTTCATTGTATTCGCATCACACAGTGCACAGCCTGGACTTGCCCAGGCTTGCCACGAGTTTGCCTGCTCCCTGCTTCCCTCGCTCCTTTCTCTGATTGGCTGAAGAAGCTGCAGAGAGGAGATAGCTCCTATTCGCCCCTTCCACGTTCCTCCCCCTTTTGCCTGTGCCCGTATCCCGATCTGTGCCCCCGTTTGTCTGCCCGCATTCTCCACCCCAAGTTCTGGCCCTTTCCCTGCCTGAACTGATAAAAAATCCTGTGCACCCCTCAATAAAGCATTCTACCTGTACTACCTTGTCTCCTGGACCTGTGCTGTGTCACAACCCCATCCCCCCTTCGGACCGTGGCACGGGTTGAATCCAAAATTGTGACTGTGGAAGTATTTCATAGTGAATAGCAACTACAATACAACAACAACAAAAAATATTAAAGAAGACAAGACTTTGGGAAGATTTTTTATCTTTCAAATAATTGCTGTTTTACAAGCAGTTGTTATTTGCTAAGGTGATCACATATATCATAGATTGGTTTTGCTTTTTCTAATAAAAATAAAACCATATCTTTCTTGAAGTCTCTGGAAAAGAGAGCAGAACCTTGAGTACTCAATATCTGCAGTGCTAAGCTTTTCAGTTTATTTTCCTTCTCCTATGTGGCAGTCTTAACAAATGATTGTGTAATGGGCATACACCAAAATAGAGTTCAATTTTTTTTGAAGAAAAGGTTTGTAAATGACAATGACTTGTGCTATTCTCAGTTAGTTTCACAAAGGCTTATTAAAATCTACCTGTACCTGAAGTTTTAAAGTTTTAGTGACTCTAGTTGCTCATAACTCGATGGGTCAGTTGTTTGATTAATTCCAGCCTTCCAATACCTTTTGTTCTAATTTTTCTTTCTGGCAGGGTAATAATTAGTTACATTATGGATGAGTATGACTGGTTATGTCAACATATTTCAGGTTGTAATGAGGAAAATATATAGGGGTATAATAAAGATAATGTGACTTCAGCTATACTTTGCGAGCAAGCCTCTTGATTTATGCTGTTTTTAAAACTGCAGTGATAACATTCTTGGAAGCAAACATAGTGAGGTCTTGTTATGCTCAATGTCACTTTGAAGACATATTCCAGTTGGCCAGAGCCTGTGGCTGCAGCTGTCTGTACTTCATTACACTACTTCTAGCACCTGCACCTTTAGGAAATAACTAAGATTTTCGCCTGACATCTTTTAGGCATTTATTTATGCGACTAAAAATGATTTAATCTGTATGCTGGAGGGAAGTGTTCTGTTGTTAAAGGCAGCAACTGATGAGAAGAAAATGTGCCCTAATAATGAATAGCAATCATTTGTATCACCCTACAGAGGAGAAAAATTGAGGTTAAACTAACACTAACCTAAGAAGCAGACAAAGATAATGAATTTCTGATATTTATATGGCCATTTTAGTTTATTCTTACCTTTCTATTTTGGGGCATTGTTAGCAATAGACCTTCCTGAAACAAAGACTCTTATTAGATGGCTAGAATTAGGGATTCTTTCCTATCAGCATTTCTAGGATTCCATGAGAATAACATCTTTATAGATACCTGAATAAAATATCAAAATATAAGAGAATTCTAGATTAAAACTGAACACAAATATAATAAAGGTGTAGAAATGTCTCTTCAAAAGCTTGGAGTCTATTCTATATTCCCCATATATACTAACAGTTTATTTACCAATCATAAAGACATTCCCAAAAAGAAAGTTATTCCTGAAAATAAATTTATACTATGGTATCTTTGTGGTATTACAGATTTTCTGTGGTTTTAGGATGAAAAATAGCTGTGTTATCTCCAATATTGCATAACAAAAGGTGTCGGTAATCTTTTAGCGTTTCATAAAAAATTATAAGTAAGCTATTATTATTGTGCAGTTGGTTTTGGGGCTATGTTTCTTGAAAGGCATGCAGGTTTGTGATATTTGTCTCTGCTATGGGAACTGAGCTATATGAAAATGGAAATATTATATAGCATTCAGTCAGAACACATGTGGTGTGATAATTACTAGCTTCTGTGAGTTTCAGCGGAAAGAAGGTTGGAAGCAATTTTCTGGAAATCACATAAACAAGGAGAAAGGAGATGTCTGCATTTCTTATGCTACTTTATTTGTTGTTGAAGTTACTAAAAATGAAGAAATTATTTTACTAAGCACAGTTATAAGAAGAAAACAGTATGAAGATCTGTAATTACCATATGTCATGTGAATTGTAAAAATGATGCAGCAATTTATGTAGTAATCTAGAAACTTAAAGGATTGTTTTTGCATAGGCAGACTATGGATTTAGGTAAGTAATAGACTGAATATTTACTACTGGACCTTGGAGAACTCTTTGAATTTTCAAATACTCCTATATTGAAGGT
Organism: Lepidothrix coronata; assembly: GCF_001604755.1. NCBI lineage: Eukaryota > Metazoa > Chordata > Aves > Passeriformes > Pipridae > Lepidothrix > Lepidothrix coronata. Next base: position 462,426 of record NW_016690437.1, read on the forward strand.
TTAAATTTTGTGTTATCACCCAGTCGTCTAAACGGTTTCTTTTTAATTATAGAATTTTTAAAGTTCCTTTGACTAATGACCTTACTATCCATTCTATTTTAACCTTTTCCTTTAATTTCATTAATTTTAAAGTGCAAGTTTACTTCATTTGAGGAGGCAATTTATATCTTTTTTCTTTGTTATCCTTAAAAAAGTCATATCACCCTGCATGAAACTTCTCAAAGCCATTGTCTAACTCCTAGTAAAGAATTTCATCCCACTATCTACACTAAACTTACCCCCTTTCAGTTTAAAGTCATTCCCTTTGTGCTATCACAGCATGCCCTCATAAAAAGTCCCTCTACACCTTTCTTTCAGACCCCTTTCAGACACTGGAAGGTTGCAATAAGGCCTTGCCAGAGGTTTTTCTTCTCTAGGCTGAAAAACCCCAACTCGCTCACTGTGTGCTCACACAGAAGAGGTGCTCTAGCCCTCTAATCATCTTTGTGGGCCTCCTCTGGACCTGCTTCAGCAAGTCCATGTCTTTCTTATGCTGGGGGCTCCAGAGCTGGTTGGAGTACTCCAACTGGGCTTTCACAAGAGTGGAGTAGATGGGTAGAAAGAATCACCTCCCTTGACCTGTAAAGAGTCTACTTGTGAGAAATACCAGGCAAAATTATGTGCCTTGGCAAAGTTACTACATCTGTGTATAAGGTCTCCAATGCAGCTAAAGTGACCATATTGGCTATAGGGAGATAAATTCCCAGAGAAACAATGGAATTGCTGTGTTATGCCATAAGGTGGTGGATTGCCTTCTGGCATCACTAACCAGGGTGCTGGGGCACCCAGTGAATGCACAGAGACATTGAGGGAAATATATTTAATACAGTGTTTAATTTTTGTCTCATAAACTCTTTAGCCTCTAAATTCAGTAAATCAGTTCATTTCATACTGCTTAATGGAGATCAAATCCTGCTTCTTCTTGCTTTTGTTGGCAGTATGTAAACTGAACACCCAGCAGTAAGTGTGTAAATTGAGAGGTCTGAGGCTATAATGATTTGACCAAGAATGGTGTTATGATCTGGTTATTAAAATTATTAGAAATCCCTCTACCCGAATGAAAGTGCAAATGAGACCAAATACCAAATTCAATAGTATGGGTTTTATTTAATGGTAAATGTGAGACAGAGAGATAGAAAGAAATAGGGAAGAGGTGGTGGTGGGTAAAAGAAAGAAAGTGACAGAGAGAGATTAAAATAGAAAAGGTATCACCACTCCGTGTAACCAGGTAGCATCCTGTCGGTCTGGTTCTTCTGGTCTTCTTTGTCATGGGAGTTTCCCAAAAAACATAGAGTCCAATGGAATAATATACGTTCAGGAGATGCCAGGCACCTTCCCTTGTGGGGGGGAAGCTTTGCAGTCTCTTGCAACAGATTTGTGGTCTCACTTGGATCAGTCCTTTGGTGGCAGAAGGCCTCAGGAATGAATTAAAGGGGTGCTTTGGGGGTCCTTGGTGGTTTATGGCCCCTTCTCAGCTGCCTCTCACATGAATGTCCCATGTGTATGAGGTCTTCTTGGGGGGGCTGGAGGTTACTCCTTTGGATTGATGTGGAGAGATTTCACCATCACACACCCAAAATCCTTCTCCCCCACCAACCCCTGAGCCAAGCTAGGGCTGATTCTTAACATGCTGATTCTACTCTTCTCAGACTCAAGATGATTAAACAATAGTCTTATCTCAAGTCCCCAGGTACAGTCCAAACTTTGGTCGGGAGGCACTGGGAGGAGGGGGTGCTTCAGTGGCTGCAGACAGACTTGCTTCCTTGCAGTTTGACAAAAGTCTTTCTATCACAATTTTTTTCTATCACAATTGGGAATCTCAGAAGTCCTATATATCATCAGAAAATCATACAAACACTAATTTGTAGGATACAGTCTAAGTATGATCTAAATGTGGGACCTCAAAATCAAGGCCTGAAATCCAGAGAAGAATTAAGCTCCTATCAGCCACCTCTGGTGCTGCTTCATGTCAGATTCAAGTTTTGAATTTAAAATTTCTGCCATCTTCACTCAGGTCAGATAGTTCTTGCATTCTCTAAAAGTCTTTCTGCCCTATTCTGGAAGGTATACACATGGCTAATGGACTCATCTGACAGTTGTTGGCTCAGTTTGCTAAAAATCAGGGATGCATACTCAATATCAGCAATTCAGATGGGTCGTCGTCTTGCAGACTACTCTGAAGAAGGCTTATCAATCTATTCTGTTGAAGCTGTTTGTCTTTATAAAATATGTTAGGGATTTTTTTAATTGTTAAGAACCCTCTTGAGAGACTTTTTAGGAAAAATAGCAATGTTTGAGAATCTGTGGCGGAGATGAAATTGTGTATGTGAAGAAACTTGATCCTTTAATCATCAGAGAGACAGAGGGGTCATACAACAGGTGAGGACCTGCCATGACAAGTTCAGAGGGCTTCAGAGTATATACTTGCAGTTTATTCAGAGCCAGAATTAGAAAACTAGACCTCATTCCCAAATGGAGGAACTCCTCACAACTTACTGAAGAGTTTGACAGTGCTACCCACACCTGAGTGTCTGACTTTTGTGATTTTGCTAAGCTTTGTAGAAAACTTTGCTAATGGAAGGTATTCAATATACCCTATTTTGCTGTGCAATATAGCTAAAGCACCGGAATGCTAAGCTGTGCTTTAGACTACATACCATTACTTGATCTCTTTCATACATTCAGAACAGACAGCAAGACAGCATTCTTCATACCTTATTATACCTTTTAATTCTATAAAAATAAAAATTCCAAACAAACCATAAGATACTGCTTTTGCGAGTACAAAGATCTGCTACAATGATTGTTTAAACATGAGACCTTCAGAAAAAAAATCAAACCACTTAAACAAACCCCAACCCAAAACATTCTGTGGAAACAGTATTCTCACTTGATGGGCTTACTTTCATGTGACTTTTAAACACTGATGGGAAAAGTGCTGCTTCTCATTGACAACTGCATCCTGATTTCCAACTTTTTTTAAAGATTCCAGTATCATTCAGGTTGTTTCTGATATAGAACCCAACACTTACAATAATGGAATAATAAATAACTTGCCCCCATTCACCACTGTTTTCTGAATGAGTTAGAGAACTGTTTACATGTGAATTGATAATTTTTTATTATATATATGATATAAATATGCATATCATATGTTTGTTACACACATACTTTATATATGTTTGCATATTATATATATATAAAATAGGAAATGTATAGAGATAATATATTGGTATATCAATATAATATATATATTAAATATAATGATCAATATTTTTGTAAATGGGAGAGTAACAATATTATCCATACTTTGAATTTTAAGAGACTCAGTATGATTCAAATTTTGTTAAAATCCTGTGCTTACTCATGTAAGTAATCCTACTGATTCCAGTGAAATTGCTTAATCCAAATAATTGATTGTATTCATAAGCATTCACAGTATTAAGGCTTAAGTTTAAGATTTTTTAATGGTGTGTATAGCAACTTAACAGGATTTTCAGAAATCAAAGCAACCATCTATTCATATTGAAACTAGACATGACTTAGTTCTGAAAATCCATAGAGATACATATAGAAATATGCCCTGGAAGTTGATCTTAGATAAAGAAATCTTTTAAGGGCATTGAGAGATGTTCCAGGAACCAAGGTTGTAGTACCCTTTGCGTAATAAAGACTCTTGAGAAAGGTAAAATTCTTTGTAACACATCTCCAATTGGCATACGCAGAGAAGAGTAACATTTTTCAGTGGCAGTTTGCAGTAAAATAAATTCATTTATAAATAAACCCTGAATATTGAATTTCTTGAAGTAAAACACTGGACCTTAGCACTGGAGAAGCCTATGTAACAATTTAGACATGAGACATAGATCCTGAACCTCTAACTTGTTTCCAGTCATCTTGAAAAGAAACACTGATTGCCACCATCTGTCAAGAAGTCGTTGTGATGGAATTTTTCAAAAGGGCTAATTTTAGTTGTTTGTTTTCTATTTGGTCAGTTAAAATAAATGTAAGCCTTAGAACTTGATTAAAAACCTAAGTTTAGATATTTTAAGTTGTGGCAGAAGTCTCTTGCCATCCAGCCACTATAATGAGAGTCTTAGAAATTATTTCACTATGTGGAGGTTATCTTTCCCTTTGTTATGTTCTCTCTTTTCCTTTACAGTAGTAGAGAGTGAGTAGGATGAACAAAGTAGAACATCTAGATATTCCTTAAAAGACAATATAACTTTAAAAGCTTGAAGGAGGTTGATGTTATAATGTAGATCATGTGTGCGTTCTTTAAATAGATTTTGGCAGGTGACTGTGACTGCTGCAGATTATGAATACTTCTCGAAATGTGGAAATGCTTTATCAGATATTTGGAGGTTTAATTGCATAGAGGTTAGAGAATAACAGAAAGTAGAGATGTGTTTCTAAAAAGGATTTAAGGGTTATAAGAAATCACAAGGTGAAAATGATGAACAAAATTAATTTACTGCAGGGATTATATACACACAAGGCAAACATCATAATGAAACACATAAACATTGTATGCATTGTTTAAGTGACATATGAAGTATGTTTGGCTTTGGTTAGGCCTCAGATGCAATATTATGACCAGTTTTGTGCTTTGTGCTTCAAGAAGGGTACAAACCAGTTGAATTGTGTCCAAAAGAAAATAACAAGAATGGTTATAGGTCTATAAAACATAACCTCTGAAGAAAGATTGAGGAATTAGGCTTGTTTAGTCTAGAGCTGAGGAGAAGGGAGCTATGACAGCATGCTACAGAAAGGTAAAAATAGGAGATGGGAATAAGCAGTTTTCCATGCTCAGCATGAGTAGCAGCAACGTTAAACAGAATTCAGTGCAGCTAAGCCTAAACATTAGCAAAGGTTTTCTGGTTCCAAAGCTATTTGAGCTATATAATAGCCTGTGAAAGGAGGGTCTTAATCAATGCCTCCTTTTGTGTAAGTAAATAATAAAACCTCTTTATGGAATGATACAAACTGTCTTTGAGTTAGAAAATGGATTACGTAACTCCTTGTCATCCTCTCCAGCTTCATTGTTTATAATTTTATGATTACTTATTTTGCATTCTTTTAATAAGATATGAAGTGGAACATATGGTAAACAATATATGTTGGAATGTGTGAGAAAAGCTCACCTGCACACCCAGAAAGTAGCACAGACAAACAATGGCAGCTAGGGAAACAGAGGCCAATCCTGGGGGGCAGACAATCAGAGGTCCATCTCCACAAACCTAGAGGAGTACAAAGGCCTAAAGTCATGTGGAAACATAAATTAAAGACTTGAAGAAAGTCACACAATGCCTAGATACCGCCTAGAGCTGTCCCAGGAGACCCCCAGCCCCAGTGTCCTGATGGGAAACCCCTCAGAATGAGTCAGTGTTGGAGCATCTTCTGGGCTGAGGGGGTTGCCGCATGGGGGATGGGAAATGTCAGGGCGTGCAGGGGAAGAGTATTTTGTGTTACACAGTACTTTCCATGGAATATTTAGGGGATGATCCAAAGATGGGAAAAGGGATGGTGTTAGATGATTTGGGGAGGAATAAATGTGGGGAAATTGAAGAGTAAAGAGCCAAAGGATGCCAGTCTTACATAAATCCTTTTCTAGCTCTTTACTTGCATGAGGGTTCTGTATTTGGTGTGTGCATATGTGCATATGGGGCAGTTTGGGTGCAGCAATTAGACAGACCATAGATTGGAGAGTCCATGTGCATGGGTCAGGGACTGGAAAAACTGGACTTAACGAAACCAAATGCTGGAAACTCTGTGCGACCATGAATGACAGAGGACCCATGTCTCTGTACTGCCAGTAACTAGAACAAGACTGAGTGTCTGAATGAATGATCATTAGTGAAGATTAAGCTGGTCAAGCCAAAAAGTAGGTGAAGTTGCCTGTGAGCTAAGGTGTGTCTGTCTCAAAGATCAAGAGCATGGAAAGATCTGGCTGTCCAGAAAAGTGGGAATCCCAATCAGCCACGTATGTGTGTGTGTATGTGTGTGTGTGCGCATGTAGGTGAGTACGCCATAGTCTGTACCATCAATTGGTGTTAGGTTGCGGACTCAGGGGTTTATTGGGGAGACTGGGGTCCAGTTTACTGGGGAGACTGGGGTCCAGTCTCCTGGGCAGACTGACTAAGCATAGTTACTGCAGGGATCCACCTTGATATATACATACACACGTACATATGTATATGTACGTATATATATATATATTTTCTCACTAGTAGACCTTCATCCTGGTCAGTCAAAGAGAAACTATGGGTGCTGTCTGTGTTCACCAAATACGGAGTACATCTGGGATCTGTGTGGCCAGCCATGTTTTTATGGGTATGTGTTGTGTGTGTCTTCTCCCTGTGCATGTACCTATGAGGAATACATTTCCAACCTCGCTATTATTTGGAGAGGGGGCCCCTGGTGGTCTAGTGGTTAGGATGCAGCACTTTCACTGCTGCAACCCGGGTTCGATTCCCAGCCCCCCGGGCAGATGGAGCTCGTCAGCCTTGTAAGGCAATCCATCTAAGAGAAGGTCACTCTAAACAAACCTACGTCCTGGGGACCTCACTGCCACTGTCCAAGCTTGCTCGGCCCTGGCAGATGAACCTCAGGATTAAAGGGTGGGCTCAGTTCAGCGCACACTGTGTCTCACCTAAAAAATCCACTGCGCAGGCTCAAAGGGTTAATGACCTTTCCCAAATCTTCGCTCGCGAAGACTGGCCATTATTATTTGGAGCTCAGGGCATGGAGATGCAGCAGCTTCATCTTCATCAAGCTGCTGCATTTGATCCTAGACACCAGCAATCTTATTTCAGTTTACAGAGCTCAAACCATGCCTCAATTACTTGGTTAGTGTGCTTTCTTGTCTACTGCATTGATTAAAAACAAATAGATTTTCACTGTGTTAAGGTTTCTAAATGTTCGAGTAAACCAGTGCTTCTTCCCTGCCTGGTTATCTCATTTATTTTTGTCACATTCCCCATTCCAACTTGATAATAGTGACCCTCTGCAAAGCTACCTCCTAGGATACTGACAATTCAGACTTCTGTTGCCTTCAGCACAGAGTTACATGGTCTTAACTTTATAGGTGCTTTGAGATTGTTGGAGGAATAATAGTCATAGCAGAAAACAGACAAAACTATTCTACAGGAATAATTCTAGAACCAAGTTATGCCAGTAATGAAGGAATTACTATGTATTTTTTTAAAAAATCATAAACTTGTCCCATTTTCCTCATAGTTGTTGACCACTTTTTTGATTTATTGTCCTGGAAAATATTCAATATTATTCTCAAGGTGAAAAATTCTGAATCACAGGTCAGATCTTTAATTTTATCTCTCTGTCTATCAAAGCATTCTGACCATTTCCTCAGAAGTTAGTTTATATGATATTTTTGTGAACATTTCTTCTATTTTTCTGTATCTGGGAATTTCTCACACCCAGAAGTTAAGATTTTTAAAGAAAAAATATGGAATCAACTGTTTTTTGTAGGTGAGGTCACTGCTGCAAATTCTTCCTTCTGACTGAATTATCATTACCATAAGGCAGATTTTTGAGTGTAGTCTGATGGTGAAACTGTATGGTTCTTTTTAATAAACCACACAGATAAGCCAAGTCACACTGAATCCCTTTAGTTCTATCTCTAATACTGGTCAGTAGCATTTAATGCAGGCTTAACACATGACTGCTGCAGCATATTTGCCCAGAATGCAGCAATCTGTGTCTCATGGATATCTAATGCTGAAAGATATGCCTTTGTATTTAAATAGCCTGTCAGATTTTCACCACCTGAATTAGCTGAGCTATTTTCAAGCTAAATGAATCTTTACCATCTACCACATCTTAGACCTGAGTGGTTCCTCAACCTCACTGTAAACCGTGTGAAGAAATCCTTCTCTTTGTCTTCAAAGTCACCTACCAGTTTTGTACCCTTTACTCTTTGTATGGAAGTGACAGTGAAATAACCATTTCCTATTCATCTTCACTTTCTCACTCATGACCCTATGTGACTGTTCATTATCTGTTCTTATTCACCTCTTCACAAGCTGAAGTGTCTTAGTCACATTTTCCTCATATGAGAGCTATTCCTTTATTCAAATTACCCTTGCTCTCTTTGTTGAACCCTTCCTAATTCTGTTATATGTTTTGTGAGATGAGGTAAATGGACCCGCATGAGCATGTGAGATGTGGGCATACAATTGATTTACATACAAAGGATTCCATCTGTGCAGAACAATGCTTAATATAACTTTGTTCCATAATTTCATAATTTTAATGAGAATATTTAAATCATACTAACCATAATTCATTGTGGATGCATACTTCGAAACAGAAACAATGACGACATTTTATTTGCTTGAGTAAATTATACCTGGTTGCTAGTAATTTAACCTTTTTTTTCACTAAAATGTAGTGAATATTCCTGGTGCTCTACATTTTCAAAGCATTGCATGATGGTCAAAATCAAAACTGTCTCAGTACATAGACCTGACAGTTGGAGACTTTCCTCTCACTCTCTTTGCCCTCAAGGTTTCACTTATATTTTTCTACTATAAACATTTTTCTGAAGACTAAATACTTTGAAATGGAAGGAAAGCCTGACTTTGCATCAGACATACTTTTCCTGTACTTTGAAGATATAAAGTGCTGTATATGTGTGTATTCTTATTTATAGTTTATCTTGGATGTTTGCTTCAAATCCCCTCTGCCTCTTCCCTCACAGTCGCTTCACTTCAACCTCACTTTAGCTGCCACCCATATATCCCTTCCTCTTATCTTTTCCTTCTTCCACTTCTTCCAACGTCCACTTTGTCCCTTGCCTCATCTTCCAATATCACCAGTCAACAAAGAAAAAGCAAAGAAAATTAAAGGAACTAATAAGACAGCTGCAAAAAAGTAATGAACTTTCTGTCTTTTATGTTATTTCTAGAATCTTAATCCTTTATTTGTTTTATCTATTTATAAACTGTTTGGGGTAAAGACCGTATTTAATTTTTTGCTGAAAAGTTTGCTGACATAGCCACTCTTTGGACTGCAATGCCTAAGCTTTTCTGTAACACGGGCCGTGGCAGTATAGATGTTTTCACAGATGTGAAAAGCAAAGTTTCATTTTAATTGACTAAAAATCTTTGCTTTGTCTAACAGAGAAATAGCTATTAAATGACCCCTTAATTCACTGTTATAGCTATATTTTTTCTTTACTTCAGCTTATTGGAGTTGATTACCTACTTCATCAGGCTTTGTAACAGACTTAGTAAGACTTTAATACAGACATGGTTATGTGCTGAGCTTTAATGAAGGGCTATTTTATCACATTTCCTGCTTTCAGTTCACACCTCATAAATAGTCATTGCTATGACTTTCAAGGTGTCACCTTGGTATTATCCTAGTCTGCTGAAGATATTGCTGACATTCTCACAGATCTTATAGAAAGGTAAGTAAGAATCTCTGAAAAGCAGAAATGCCACGCTCACTCTAGGTCACTCTAAATATAAAGGTCTAGAGTAGTCTGTGTATCTCTAGTGTTTGGGATTAAAAAATTCCAGGCACTTTACATGGATTTTGAATGGGTAAATAACTTAGAAATTTGTTGTTATTTTACTGTGTAAAATGGTGATATTTGTTGTTTTACTATTGGCACATTTGACACTAAAACTAGTTTTCTGTAGAGATGGTCTAAACAGGCGTGGGTTTACTAGGAGGACATGGAAAATGGGAAATACTAGATATCTTGCAGACTATCATTCAGATTAGGACTTCCACATTCAGTAGGAGCTGTTGGCCTTGTGATACAGTTGTGTTGACTGGCAGCACCATGCATACCATATGTAGGTGTGCCCTCCCCACAGAACCATGTTCACGCTGACATTCACCAGAATTCTGTGCATTTGAAGGCATCTCTTCTTGTAGATATCTCAATGAAATATGAATATGACTGGTGTTACTCTTCCAGATCATATCACCGATCAAAGTGTCTGAATATGATACAAAATCTATTGCTTTTTCCCCCGCATCATAAGCTTTTACATTTTGTGCTGCTGATACATACATACGTGCATACACTTCTACACATCTACATGCATGTGAACATATACATATATATATATAAATCATAGAATAATAGAATTATTTAGGGTGGAAAAGACTTCTAATATTGTCCAATCACTAACCCAGCAGTACCAAGTCTATCACTAAACCATGTCTCTAAGTGCCACATCTACGCATCTTCTGAACACTTCCAGGAATGATGACTCAACCAGCTACCTGGGCTGCACATTCCAATGCTTCACTACACTTTCCATGAATAAATTGATCCTAATATCCAATCTAAATCTTCCATGGTTCAACTTGAGGCCATTTGCTTTTGTACTGTCATTTGTTACTTGGGAGAAGAGACTGACTTCCGCCTACCTATAACCTCCTTCCAGGTAGCTGTAGAGATTTGTTGAGACATTGTTGCTTAGCCTCCTTTTCTCCTAGCTAAGCATCCCAGCTCCCTCAGCCCCTCCCCACACCATTCACCATCTTTGTTGCCATTCTCTGGACATGCTCCAGCACCAAAATGTCTTTCTTGGAGTAAGAGGTCCAATATCTCTCCAGTGCCAAGTACAGGTGGGCAATCACTGCCCTTGTCCTCCTGGCCACAGTACTGCTGATACAGGCCAGGATGCCATTGGCCTTCTTGGCCACCTGGGCACACTGCTGGCTCATGTTCAGCTGGATGTCAATCAAGACTCCAGGACCTTTTCCACCAGGCAGTTTTCCAGCCCGTAGCACTGAATAGGGTTGTTGTGACCAAAACGTAGGTCAACACTTCACCTTGTTGAATCTTATACAGTTGGCCTCTGCTCATCGCTCCAGTCTGTCCTCTGCAAAACCTTCCTATCCTCCAGCAGATCAACATTCTGGCCCAACTTGATGTCATCCACAAAGTGACTGAGGATGCACTTGATCCCTTCATGCAGATTCTTGATGAAGATATGAAACAGTACTGACCCCAGTACTGAACCCTGGGGAAAAACACTGGTAACCGGTCACCAGCTAGACCACCTCCATTTACCACCACTCTCTGGGCTCAGCCATCCAGCCAGTTTTCAGCCCAGGGAGCGGTGCACCCATCTAAGCCATGAGTAGCAAGTTTGTTTAGGAGAATGCTATGGGAATTGGAGTCAAATATTTTTCTAAAGTCCTGATAGACAACATCCACAGTCTTTCCTTTACCCATAATGTGGATACCCATACTTTCCTAAACTCCCACTTGTTCTGCACATGTCATATGATGGCACTCAAGATGATCTGCTGCATGACCTCCCCCAGCACGAATGTGAGGCTGACAGGCCTGTAGTTCTCTGGATCCTCCTTCCAACCCTTCTTATAGATGAGTGTCACATTCACTAACTTCCAGCCATGTGGGACCTCTCCACTTAACCAGGACTGCTAGTATATGATAGAAAGTGGCTCAGTGACCACTTCCACCAGCTCCCTCTGTACCCTGGTATGAATCCCATCTGGCCCCAGAGACTCATGTGTGTCTATGTGGTGTAGCAGGTTGCTGACCATTTCCCCTTGGATTATGGGGGCTTCTTCTTTGTCTCATTTGTATGCAACTCTATCATATATCTTTTTCAAACAACGAAGTTTAGGATTACTTTAAAAACAGAACAGTCAGATTTCTTCTTTAGAGGTAGAAGGGATGTATCTCTCAAGTAAACATTTTTAAAGCCCATCTACTTTTAGATTAATGGGCTCTTATGCGTTCGTTCACGGCTACTTTGCCATGAACAAGAACTTCAGTGCAATTTATTTTTTCAAAGTTTACAAATCTCTCCCAATCTGTAACCCTTGCTCACTACTATGGGAATTTATGGATGTGTCAAAAAAATCCCTGAGAAACATTTAATGTACTGAGCAGACTACAGTATGAGGAACAAATACAGGTCTAACCACATTAAAAGGCTCTCAAATTAGTATGTACTTCACAGTGCAATTAATTTTGATGTTATGCTGAATTCAGTGGGATCAGGAACTCAGATGTTCTTAACCATTAGGTCTCTGTCATTGTGGAAATGGTTAATCAGAACACATTCCAAATCTGTATGAAAATCAGTTTTTAATCCCGAGAAATTCATAATATGTCCAGCAAGTATATCTATGTCTCCAAGCCCCTTCTCTTTGTTGGCCTGTCTGTTTCTCTGTGCAATGTGTCATTACATATTTTCTCTAAAAGAATAAAGAATAAGAGTAGTTGTTACTGAATCTTAGAATCATAGAATCAACCGGGTTGGAAAGGATCTCTGAGATCATCAAGTCCAACCCTTGATCCACTACCGCCATGGTTATTAAACCATAGCACTAAGTGCCACATCCAGTCTCATCTTAAAAACCTCCAGGGACGGAGCATCCACCACTTCCTTGGGCAGCCCATTCCAATGCCTGATTACCCTTTCTGTAAAGAATTTTCTTCTAGTATCCAACCTAAACCTTCCCTGGCAGAGCTTAAGACCACGCCCTCATGTCTTACTGCTGGTTGCCTGGGAGAAGAGACCAAGCCCCACCTGGCTCTCCTTTCAGGTAGTTGTAGAGAGTAATGAGGTCTCCCCTGAGCCTCCTCTTCTCCAGGCTAAACAACCCCAGTTCCCTCAGCCTCTCCTCATAGGACTTGTTTTCAAGTCCCTTCACCAGCCTTGTTGCTCTTCTCTGGACCTGCTCCAGCACCTCAATATCCTTCCTGAACTGAGGGGCCCAGAACTGGACACAATACTCCAAATGTGTCCTCACCAGTACTGAGTACAGGGGAAGTCAGTGAGGCAAACCACATGTTGAAACTGGTCCTTTGACCCTCACTTACCCAGGATGTACCAGAGAAGTTCTGGATGTCCAATCCCTGGAAATGTTCAAGGCTAGGCTGAGTTGGGCTTTGAGCAACCTGGTCTAGTGGGTGGCATCCCTGCCAATCAGGGGGGGTTGGAAACAGATGATCTTTAAAGTCCCTCCCTTAAAAGCTTTCTGTGATTTCTATGGATATGAAAGAGGAAAATCCTAGAGCTTTTCAAATCAGTGGATTTATTGTCATAAACTCTGAGTAGTCAGGATTTGATAAATGTGTTCTGGATTTTTTAATGACAGATTGTAGGATTAAGAGATGGACTGAATTCTCAGTCCTTACATGTTTGCATACTTTGAAACTGTCTTGAAGAGAAAGTCAAATAAAAAAAACTTTTCTATCTTGCTCACTTCCTAAAAGATTTAGAGAAACTTTTAACCAAAGAAAGGATTTACCTATTTGATTACAGCTGGAAAAGCTAGAACCCAGCTATTCCCAGGTGCTAAACAGATGCCTAAAAAGTGAGCAGTTCTTTCACTCTCCACATTGGTATAATTTATTAGTTTACTGACAGATTGCTCAAAATTGAGGTGGTTGCTTACCACAGTTATGACTTGGATTGATTTTAGCAATACATGGTTTGTACAATTAAAGCCATTGTGTGGCTTCGAGTCATAGCCTGTTTGTTTACATAAGAATAAGAACTGTATATATTCCATTCAGTAAACTTATTTGCGAAAGTCTCAGTGGTTTAGCCCTATAATCCCGTAGGAGAAATAAGGATGTAAGAATTGTCTATACCCCTAGATCACATTAAACTGTAGACCACATCATATAAATACCACAAATCTCAATTGAATCTCATTTTTACTTATGTTTTGGTTACAGAATTTTTTCAAATCTTATAAGTACTCTCTTATCCTAAATGAGTGTATATATAAGATTTATAAATTACAGTGTTCTGTACATGAATGTCCTGACTCCCTTATGAAACAGACAGGATTTTTTTTTCTCTATTTAAATGGTCTGTCTTTATTACTCTCATTATATGTATAATGGTGAAATGTGGAGAAAAGAAAAGAATGTGTCAAGAAAGAGAAGGAAAAATAATTAGAAAAAAATCAGAACAACAAAAAAAAAGAGGAAAAAGAGGGAAAGTAAATATATGAATTCAGGAAAAGAGTTCTAGGGCAATGAATGCAAATGTTGACAATAATGTGAGACTGAAACAAGTGCTATTTTAAAGGTTTTGAACCTATTTTCATTGATTTGTACATTTTATGTCCAAAATGAAACTGTGTTTATGTGTTCATTGCCTTGAATTTATTAACTAAAAGCTTGATATTTTTTGCAAGTACACCTCAATGGTTTTTGTTGTTTTGATAAGAAGCTGTTTCAAGTCACTGACTATGATATCAGCATACTAAGTACTGTACAGAGTAAAAACACAAACCGAGAAAAGAGAAGGAAATACATGAGAACTGCTCATAGTGCTTGTCCCCATGGTAAACAGTGGTTCCAGCAAGTCAGAGTTTTAATTATATTAATGTATTTTGTAGACATCAAGGCTGAAGACATGCTTAAGTACATGGAGAGAAATAATGAACTGTGTTAAAAGATGTTAAGGGCAGAATCCATAGGCTATCAAGGACAACATCAAAGCAAGAAGTTACTGCTCCAATAAAGATAGCAAAAATGGTTGATGATATAAGTGGAAGTAGGAGTTGGCTTTCTGGAGGTGACTGATGGTCAATATGCTGCTTGAGTGATCTTGGCTGTCAAGTAGTTTGAAATATATACTGTAATTTTGATCTCTTTATCACCACAAAATATGTCAACAGAGAATTGTAAAGGGAATGGGCAAAAAAGTTTGAAATTTTTTTTTTTGACCTTTTAGGTTACAGAACATATTAACTGAAATTCTGCAGTTTCTGAGCAAGTACTCTATTAGGAAGGACTATGAAAGACAGAGTTAATACATACTCTGGTTTTTCAGAGAGAGAGAGAGAGAAAGGAAGACAGGGGAAACAAACACTTAGACTTTGCCCCAGAAGAGGAAACCAGGATTGCAAGGGGTGAAGTGGTAAGTATTTCCTGTTGGTTCCTTACAGAGAAAAACAAGAGAGGTAGAAGCTTAACTAAAGTGCTCTTGGGAGGTCTTGAAATATGCCCAACTTTCCTTTACTGACATTAGTGTTTATCTAAAGAAGACTTCTTTCTTCAGCTGTGCCTGAAGTTCAAGAACAATAATAATGCTCTTAGGAATGTCAGGCTGTTACACCAGTTCTAGTGTAATATCACTGTTTCTCATGTATCCAAAATATTCTTATTGCCTCCAAGAATTTTCAGGTAATCTTAAAGGGAATCTACTGCTTCAATCTAAACATGATACACATGAGTAAGGTATTTCAAGGATAGTGGAAAGTAAGCAAAAAGTTAAATCTTTTCTTTGGGTATTTTTTTCATAATCTTTCTAAATGAATTTGTATAAAAAGACATGTATTTTTCCTCATGTATACTCTCATTGACATCAAGTGCAAGAAGTAGCAAAAGACTTTGAAACAGCCGATGAGATGGAAAAACTAGAGGAGCTGTGAAAGGCATAGACAAAAAGAGGGTTGTGTAGCCACAAATTTAGAGATCAGGACCATACCCCACACTTTATAGTTATGTAGCTAAACCTAGTACTGAATTACTTAAATAAATTTTGCAATACGTTGAGTTCTGGGAAGATAAGTGTTGGCTCAGAGGTTTCTGGATGAATACAAAAAGGATCATGTTGTCAAGACTTGGTATTCTTTAGAGGATTTCCCACTCAGATGGGAGAATCAATATGGTAAAATTTCCCTTACATGGGATTATTGCTGTTTAGAAACTTTCATAATTTAATAGCAAAGAAGAAGTTCTAGGGTGGGAGGGAAGGGAATAAAAAAAATAAAGAAAAACAAAAAAAGATCTCAGTACCTTAGTCTGGGTAGCAGACTATGATGGAAAATAGGTATTCACATGGCTAAGATAGCCATACTAAGACCAAGTATCCCCAGGAAGAGCTTTCCACTCTACTGTGAAAATGAAATGGATGAAGGATTACTGGGATTAATACTTACTGGTGATTGAAGTGACTCTTATATCCTAGGTTTAACCAAATTTTGAAAACAGAATTTTAATAATCTCCTCAAATAATCCATGTCTAGAAATGTATTTTTTTTTTTTTTACATTTAAAATATGTTCTATATGCCAATCCAGTGTTTGTGTAATTTTACCTTGCAGCCACAGAGACCAGTGATAACATTTTATGTTATTAAAATTTTAGTTTCTGGAAAGTGGATAAGGGATTTCTGTAACAACTCATTTCATAGTTCAACATATTGAGTGACTTTATGCAATAGGTACGTAATTTTTTAAGAATATGCTCTGAAAATTATTCCTAAAATGACTCACCCTGTCCAATCCATCTGTAAAAAACATCTTTAGCCAGCAAACTGGTTACAAATGTTTGCAATTTTTCACGGCCTTTCTAATCATCTAGAAATTCTACAGAGGCATGTGGCTATGCTAGCTCTACAGCAGACTCTGCAACCTCTTTCTGCTGATTTTTTCGTATTTTTCCTTTAGAATGAACGTGCTTTTACAATGCAAACATCCTGAGTGTTTTGTAGAGCCTTGAACTGGCAATAACATGTTATTCTAACTTCAAATCACTGTAAAACTGTTTTTTATTTCTTCTTTTATCTTTTTTCTCCCTTCTCTTCCTGTCTCTCAATCCCACTCCCTACCCCCACTCCTTTATTTCTTCATTCATTTTTCTATGTGTTTAAGTAAGTGCCAGAAATTTGCTAAACATCACATGATCTATTGCAAACAGTATTCAGAAGAATTAGAAATATTTTTTTAGATACTCTTTAATACTTTGAAAAAGTGTATTTATTTGGTTGCATACTAAAGAATATATACCAGGATCAAGTAGTTTCTTATTACAAATAAATTGTTTATAGAAATCTAATGTTGTTAATGGAAAAATTTAGCAAAAGATTATTTTCTGCATTTTTTTCAGCAGAGACTCTCTATAAGCCTATCTTTCTGCAGCAAGCATGTTGTTTCTCCACACCTTAGGCAAATATTTATATTCCACTGTAGTACATATTTGACATTGTTCATGCTAACCTTTACTTTTTTCCCCTGTAAAATGTCAACAATATATATCATAATAGTGGCTTATTCAATTTTATAAATGCTTTGAATTAAGAATGTTAATTTACTCTTATTCTGTTCTCTAGAGGAAATATTTTCAGAACTTTTACTTTGCTTCTCTCTGTCTCTGCCTTGGTGACTTAGGTATAGAAGAAAGATTAATTTGTCTTTCCTATCTCACTACTGCTTGTTCAAATTTGAATTGCTTGAGTGTACTGAGGGTGTTCATGCTGTTTCTCTTAATCACTTTGACAGTAGTCCTTCTTTAGAATTAAATATTTTCAGAAGAGGTGATATTTCCTTTTCTAACTGCGATCTGGTTTCAAAACTTTAGGTTAGAAATTAAATACTAATCAGTACAACTGCAGTCCTCTGACAATGTGAAAACAATAATCATAATTTGTAGGCAATCCTATAGAATATGGCATAAGAAAGATGTATTGCTAAGACAAATGCTTACAGATCAGTTTTTTATAATTAATTACGTCTTGAATAAAATTAATGACACAGTGTCACATGATATTCCTGTAAATAGGTTAGAGAAACATATTATCATAAGGTGATACAAAACTGGCCGAAAGCCAGTAAGTATTTATCAATGGCTCATTGTCAAGCTGGACAGTATATAAATTTGAATGTTCACAGTTTTTTTTTAATGGTTTCTCAGTGACAATGCAATAGAGGATACTTTAAAAAAAAATTACATTACATGATAGAGGTTACAGGCATACCAGAGAGACTAATTAGTGTTCCAAAAGGGAGGCAAAAGTTGACAAAATGTTTTCTTGAAGGATATAGTTCATCAAGAAAAGAGAAAGTTTCTATATTTAGAAATGAACAGACACAAGAGAAATGGCTTTGAAAATATCTGCAGGATGGAGTAGAACTCAATTCAAATATCAACAGAAAGTTGTTTAAAAGGGTCTTACAGAGAGGGAAGTATAAAATGTTTACATATCCATAGCAGGTAAGAAGACAAATAATGGATTTAAATTACAGCAAGGAAGATCTGGGTTAGATATAACAAGAAAGAATTCAAACAGGAAGGCCAAGAAAATACTGGAATACATTGCCTGTGGAGACTGCAAAATGTCTGCTGCGTGGAAATTAGATTAGGATAACTGAAACCACTCTCTGGCATGCCATTTCTTGGTGAACATGGTGATTCTGGGAAGTATACTGTATAAGGATGGCATGTGTCTATCTTGTATTTAGATTGTATGTAAATTACACATTCAGAAACCTTTATTTTTGTTGTTGAAAGAAAGAAAGAAAGAAAGAAAGAAATAAGGAAAGAAAGAAAGAAAGAAAGAAAGAAAGAAAGAAGAAAGAAAAGCATATGTTCAATTTTTGACAGACTCAGTTTCTCAGTTTTCATTATATTACTATTGCTGAGGCCCCACACTCTTCCTGTCAGTTTTATGGAGCCCTATCTGACAGCTCATCTACAAGAGTTTAGGGTTCAGCTTCAACCCCAAGTTATCTTATTGCTTAGTCTCCTTTCTGAGACTGTAAACAAGGATAGCAATGGATAGCAATTGTGATTGTGGTTTTGATAAACTAGATATGGATTGAGACCAAGCCTTTGTTTAATGCTGGATGAGATAAAGTTAGAAGATAATAATACATTTTAGTCAACAGCATCATAGACCAGAAACGTAACTGGTAATATTCTAAATCTTGTAAAAAGCTTTTGATTTTTTTTTTATTTAATTGCACTGCACAGAATTGTTGTGGTATATTATATTTCATAACTGTTAAACTACTGAAAAATAGAGAAATGCTATCCCAATTTAGAGATTAGAGAGTGTACACGTCCTGAAGACTACACTTACATGCAGGTATTTAAATTTAATAGGATATGAATATGTAGCATCTCCTTTGAATCAGAAACATTTTCTGTTATAGTTTTGTTTTGGTATCTTTTGTGGTAATTCTAAGGAAAAGCTATAAAATTATGTAAAGAAACTGCTAACAAAGTTTGCAGCTGGAAAAATGTCAATTCCATGTTTCTGGTTATAATTTAAAAATACGTATCACAGAAATCAAATATGTTGTTCCTAGCTGCCAGTATTTTTTCTGCCTACGACTCCGGTGACAACCTAGTACTTGAATGACACAAGAAGCCAGTCACATCATGCTTTAATATATTTTACATTAGGAAATTAACCCATTTTTTTTGTAGTATTTCCTTTTCAGTTGACAGTATATATTGGCGTACACACCATAAGTGAAACAAGGAATTCTAGGAAAAAATATGAAATTACTCTTTTGAGCTTGACCTGTGAGGGCTTACAAGTAGTACTACTTGGCAAGCATTCTCCTAATGGCTTTATTTCTGTCACAATTTATCATTTGTCGGACATGGAATTTCATGCAGCAGCGGAGATTACTTCCTATTCAGAAGTACATTATTCCACGTCTGGTAATGATGAAATTATGTATTCTACCTTCCTCTTCTCCAGATGCAAAGGCTGTTAAATTTCTCACATCTGGTGATGTCAGAGGATACATATGATTATACAGAATGAGTTTTCTAGCAAGCACAAAAGGAACTGTTTCATCCCTGGTAGCTGGAATATCGTAGAGTCACAGAGTGGTTTGGGTTGGAAGGCATCTTAAAGATCATCTAGTTCCAACCTCCCCTCCCATGGACAGGGATGTCACTCAATAGATCAGGTTGCTCAGGCCCCCAGTCAACCTGGCTTTGAACAGTTCCAGGGATAAAGCATCAGCTTCTCTGAGTAACATGTTCCAGTGCTTCATTACCCTCTGAGCAAAAAATTTCTTCCTAACATCCAATCTAAACCTTCCGTCTTTCAGTTTAAAACCATTTCTCCTTGTCTTGTCACTATCTGTCTGTACAAAAAGTCCCTCTCCCTTCTTCTTATATGCTCCCTTAAGGTATCGGAAGGCTACAATGAGGTGTCCTCGAAGTCTTCTCTTCTCCAGGCTGAAACATCCCATCTCTCTCAGCCTGTCTTCATAGGAGAGGTGCTCCAGCCCTATAATTATCTTTGTGGCCCTCCTCTGATGCACTCTAGCAGGTCCATGTCTTTCTTGTGCTGAGGACCTCAGACCTGGATGCAGTACTGCACATGGGGTCTCATGGGGGCAGAGTAGAGGGTGGGAAACACCTTCCTCTACCTGCTGGCCACTCCTCTTTCGATGCAGCCCAGGATGTAGTTGGCCTTCTGGGCTGCAAGTGCACACTATTAGCTCACATTCACCTTTTTGTTCATGAGAACCCCAAGTCCTTCTCTACAGGGCTGCTCTCAGTGACTTTTTCTCGCAATCTGTACTCATGTTTGGGATTGCCCTGACCCCGGTGCAGTACCTTGAACTTGGTCTTGTTGAATTTCATGACATTCTCATGGTCTCACATCTTATGTCATACATTACCTCCTCATTATTTTTTAAAATATAATTAGATTGAGAAACAGTAAATCTAGAACTTGTATGTTTAAAGAATTCTTATAATATAATATATTAATTTTCCAGAAAAAGTTATTTTAAGAAAGTAAGAAAATTCGTAGTGGGTCAAGTAATATTTTTTAATCTAAGTCCTGTTTTATCCAATGTCAGGCCTTAAAGAGAGAAAAGATAAGATAACACAACCTTTGAAGTGTATTGTCTCAGCTTCCAGAAATCCGCATGCCAGGAATTTGCTGAACTGGAGCCGGGAGATGTTCTTTGTAGCCCTCAGTGAATCTGTACTTCTGTAATAAGTTTATAGAACTGCATTTGCTTCTGGCTTCTGCAGCAACATGTGGCAATGGGTTTATATGCCTCTGTGTAAATACATTCTGCAAGAGTACATGAGGTTAAGTATAAGTGGTTAAGTTCTACTTAAGTTAAAAATCTATCATTTAAACATATTAAGATAATATTTTCATCCTGTTAAAATGAGAAGTGAACAGAAGCACTACTGAAATGCAAAGAAAATAAATTGAGAGTTTTATGGATGTTGATTGTCTCAAAAAATAATCACCTACTACTTTTTCAAATATCACAATGATTCTCCTAACTTGGGTACTGATTACTTTCCTACTCAGGGTGTTTTCAGGAATTTTAATAGGTTTCAGAGGAGTCCTTCTCCTGTGCTCTGAGATTGCACCAAAGGATGTTTATAAACTCTTGAAGAAAGGGACACTTTTTTCACAGTCATATATGGAGTACATAAAGTCAGTTGCAGAGTGTATCAGCTCAAAACTGTAGCAAATTGAATGTAAAGAGTTGTTTTAGATCTTATTCTCAAAAAAATTTATAATTGCCTATAAATATGTTATTTTGTTAACTATACTATTTTTAAGGCTTTTGTTAGCAATAATTAGTTATTCCATAACATAGTTCAGTATGTATTCATCCACACTCAACTGATATTCTTCTATTTTATTAAAAGAAAACTGCTAATCAATGTCTTCTTTTTACCTGTCATATGAAAAGTTTTTTCCCATCAATTGCATTTTGGTGTTTTGAAATTTGAGATAGAAATGCCTAAACCACAACTTTTATGGTACCTTATGATTTAAACATAATTTGCTGTTGGAAACAACCTTAAACATCCTGGACACATAAGGAAATAGATTCATTAAAATATGATTCACGTGTAAATCTTATTGAAAAATTACATGAATTGCATATAGATACATACGTAGACATAAATGTAATGAGGAAGCCGAACAGAGTATCTCTGGTAACAAACCTACCCAAGATTTGGAACTATAAGATACATCCTCTTTCAGCTTGATTTTTTCTCATGTACCGTGAGAGACAGAATAGACTTCCTTGCTTTTTGAAATCCCAATTGGTTACTCTAATTTAAAAGACTTAGAGATTGCATTAAGTTACATAAACTGAATAAATGATGACTTATTTGTTGATGCTTGCTTGACATTTGCTAATGTACTTTTTATCAGTTATGAGTAATTTATGTTTTCAGCTGTTGTGTTTGCAGTTTAATGCAATAATAATAATAATCACAATCATTAATTACAGCAAAGAAATATGAATTAGATTAATTCAGTGACCAGTCATCCTAGAGGCCATCTTGTAACAATCAATGTAGCAAATGCCACACAAGATCTAGCAGTCTCTCCATAAATATTATGATTGATTACAAAAATCCAGTGGAACCATTTCTTGTTATATTACTTCAAAATTAAATTCAATAAGTTTCCTTTTAAGGCATTGTTCCAGCTTTTTCTGGAATTTATCTATCAGGTTTTTCATGATAATATTATATCAAATTGAACTGAAATAATTTTATGAGATAAAAAGTCTTAATTAACAAATCTCATCCTATGTGGTAGACATAGTAAGAATAACTTAAGTGCACTCAAGCCACTGTGAAGAATAATAAGTTCAGGAAAGATGGAAAAATACTAATCTTCAAAAAAAAATGCATCAGATTTCATAAGACATCTGAGCTATTGATATGGCAATTACTGGCTGGCTTATTCCTTAAAGCATCCAAAAATATTACGAAAATCTATCCTTTTTCTTTTTCTTTTTCTTTTTTTTTTTTACAACATAAACTTGTTATTGTAGATTTTAGATTGCTCATGTGCCTTAAGATTTTCATTCTAAGAAACTCTGCCATTTACTACTGTTTTCATATTATTTTTCAATGAAGTTACCTTTAAATCATTAAGTGATTAGAACCAATAGGAGTAGAATAAAACAGTTGTTATCAAAGCTTTATTGTCCACAGCACAGCAATTTGGAGGGTCGGCTACTTACTTCAGACTATTACTAGCTCAATCCTGTGAACTGAATCTTGTGATCAGAGTACATTGGGTGAAACTCTGAATCACATCTTTCAGTAATTTAATCCAAAAGGAACATACATAGTCCAAGCCTGCTCTGTGCTATCAATCAAAAGAGGTAGTATTCTTCCAAAGAGCTAACAGACCCGCTGTCAGCCATGACAATTCCCTCTCTTTGTAGTTGCACAAGAAAGACCGCCTTTACTGCGTTCTGGAGGGCCCTTTCCAGACACGACACAAAACATGGCAATATTGCAAGTACAACTACAACTATTACCAAAACTAAGACCCCTGTCTTGAGTAGGGACATTAACCAACCTGAAAGACCTCAACCAGACAACCATCTTTCTAAGCCAAAGAATCCAGTTTCTTGCCTGATCTTTTCTGTTTGTTCTTGTAGAGCAGCAATTTGTTTGTAAATGGATGCAGAATGATCTGAGATATTTAAGCAACACATGCCTTCAAATTCCTGACATCCATGTCCATGTGCCAGCAGTAAAAAGTCAATTGCAACACGGTTCTGTAGTGTAGCGTGTCGTATGCTATCTGCATCAGTGGCAAGTTTGTAAAGTGTGTCTGAGGTCAAATTTGCCTGCTTAGTAATCCAGCATGCCAAACTATTAATTTGTTTTAACACCATAGCTGAGGCAACTTGTGGCAAAAACAAGGAGGCAGCTATAATAACTGCTTGACTCCACAAAGTTAGTGTATCGCTACATTCGGAACTAAGTGTCAGTGCTCATTTAGTTAGGACATGACTGTAAATATGTGAGTGATTTAATAAAAGCTTCTCCGTGGGTGTAAGCAAACCTAATCTACCAAAGGTGCAGGGTCCCCCTATGGGCATTGCTGGAATACCTGGCCATGCCCGATTGCCACAGATCAAAAAATATCCCTTCGGGAGCCGGCGAGCAACTGCCACACCGTATGAGGGCTGAGCACGTCTATACAAACACCAGGCAGATGCATTTTGGTAAAAGGGCATATCTGGAGATACATCTTGTTAAGCAGTCCCTGCACCATGAAATAAATCATATCCCTTAGTGTAATTAAAGTAAAAGCAAGCAGTAGCAGTTAGAGTACCCATAATATCTAGCTCTTGTGATGCGATGCCTACTGGTAGTTTCGTTAGCCAAGCAGATACATCTGTAATGCAGTTCAGCGCAGAAGCACTGCAAGACTTTCTAGCCCAATACTGTGGTTGCATAACCACTCATTAGAAATGAGTTTCACAGAATCAGAGTTATTTACAGGAGCCCCAACAATGCATGTGTGGAAAGGCAGTTCAGGTTGTTTGAAGGAGGCACAGAAGGTGGTTTGGTTTAGAGCATTCATCAGGGTCACCCAGACGTTGTGGCTGTTCCATGGGCTGAGCCATTCAAGCTGTTTTCTATAGGAGTCATCACTCAGCAAAGTTTTGGTAACACTGCATTTATTTAATTCTTATAATTGGAACATGGCCTCAAATGACCACCTAATTCCTAAACCTGAAAGTACAAGATGCCAAAGTAATCACATATCTGACAAATACATCTTTCTAAGAGGCAGTAGATATTTGGTGATCTGTATTCAAGAGTTCCCTTTTTTAATTTCCTGCACATTGGAAAATTAAACCTAAATCATATTATTAATTTTTTTTGCATATTACTACATTATGGAAAGATTTAAAGTTATATTACTGTGTACGCAGCTCTTATAAAACTTGTTTAGTAGAAAGTTATGGAATATAAAACAGCTTTTGTCATTCATAGGAAACAGCCTGGAAGCTTTGTAAACACTGAAACCTAAGTTAAAACCAAAGTGATCCTGTTTAGTACTGTAGGGCACTTATCAATTACATATGCAAACAGAAAATGTTTCTTACAGAACTTGCTTCTAAATGAGCTTCTGTTTCTGGTTGAAAACTAAATCTTTGTAAGCTTCAGAATTGCAGAAATCAGAGAGAGTAAGCTGATATTTTCTTGTTTAAATCATCAATGTTTTAAGATACTCTTACCTTTTGTCACCCCCACCAGTTTTCTTTATCAATTCATGTGAGGAGTCAGTTTTTCAGAGTCTGATTGTGAGGTTCTATTTCCTACCTCCCTCATTGTGTTTATAGTGAGTGCACTGTTTGTATATGGAGAGAGGACATCAGAAACTCCATGACTTACTGGAGTTTAGTCTATGAAAAGCTGGTTGTAAACAAAAATGAGAAAAGACCAATTTGCTTTGCACAGGAATGCTGTGTGGTGGGTTGATGTGTTGTTTTGGGGGCTTTAAATACTCTTCTTGCAGTTTATTGCTGCTTTCTTAACCGTTCAAACAAACCATAAATACTGTATCTATGAGATGTGATGGCTCCTAAGTAGCATATACATTTTCAGTCATTATTTTTAGTGGAAAAATTCTTTTGGTAATTAGCACTTTTTGCAATTGTGCCTACTTGGCTCAGCACAGAAGACCAAAAATAATCTAAATGCTTGGAAATGTAATACAAATCTAATACAAAATAATCTAAATGCTCCAAAAGGCTACTCTGTGTCCTGACTGTTGCATGAATCTGCTATTAACAACATTGGAAAGAAGGTGCACGGGCACATTTGGGGCACATCTGTAAGTGACTACATCTTACTTGCTTCCAGACTGCTGCTGACAGGTTACAGTATTGCTGAAATAAAGTATCACAGTTTGGAAATCAAGTTGTAAAAAACTCACTGCGAAAAATTATGATTCATTTATTGTCTTTTATTTAGCTATTTAAGGCTTGAATTCAAAGTGTTTTATTTTTATAATTGGTACATAAACTGATCCCTTCCAACTTTACCCATTCTGTGATTTTGTGATTTTGTGATTCTGAAAATAAATAATTAAGTGGTACTACTATTAAGCAAAATAACAGCTTTCAAAAACACTTGAGTCTTGTGGTATTTTGTGTATTCAGTTCTGTTTCCCTTTGTTTGTGGTGATCACTGCCGAAGCATTAGAATTTTCAAAATTCATTTAACATGATTTAGCTTTCCTCTGCAGCATAAAATTTCATAAAATTAGGAACAAGAGTAGAGTCAGAATTTTCCTGTTCTCAGACCTTTCTCTTAATCTTGAAGACCATTTTGTAGTTGTCCTAAGCCTTCACCTACTGAAAAGGAAAACAGAAGGAAGAAGTCAGTCTTCATACAGCTTGAATTCCTCTGAAAGCTCTCTCTCTCTCTTTTCACTGATTATGAAGGGAGCCTTGGATGACATTATTCTGAAAAAAGGCACTTGAGATGCAAAAGAATAGTTTACACAAACCCCTGTAAAAGACACATACCCTCTTTTTAATCTTACTCTTTAACGTATATGAGACAAAATACACCTTGCTTTCGTACTTGTACCTTCAGCAGGTGACACATGAGGCATAGCTGGCCTATAGAAGAGATTCATGTAGCTTGTGGTCTGCTTCAGATGTTTCATGCACCATGTTGGGGAGATGTCAGGAAAACTCTGAGTCAGATAAAATTATTCTGGCAGCAAAAGCAGCCTCATGTTCACCTCTGTCTTGTTCAAGCACTTTCCAAGTCACAAGGCCACTTACTGCTTGCGTGCTCCATGTGCACAGCAGAACTGCTCTCTGCATGCTCAGAAAGCCAGTGTCTTCCTCGCAAGCAGCAGTTTTTGGGATCATCCAATAATGACATGCCTAACAACGCATTCAGCAGGCCTGGGAAATGAAGCATTTTTTTTTAGATGCATTCAAAGGATGCAATCATTATACATGAAGAGGAGTATTTCCACATTTTTCATCCACAACACTTTATTTCTATTGATAAAGTTTCTAGTAAGCTTTCCTAGTTTCTTCAGGCTGCCTTTGGAAGGGGTGCATTTTGATGCATTAATGTTGCAATAAATAACACCGAAAAAGTTGGGAGGTTCCAGAAACTTTTCATTGTACTGTCTCTAACAGGTTAAAGTAAATCTAGATCTGCCTGTAATAAAGTCAGATACAGTTCACTAAGGGATAGAGAACCAACAGAGGTCACAAATATCTCAATACATTTAGACTTTAAGACTACTGGCTTTTCAGATAGATTGGATCAAATTTAGCACTGGGCTTTCAGGAAAATTTAAAATGTATATATTCTCTGTCTTCTCTTATCTCTTGAGAGTTCACAATTTCTGCAGAGCAGTGCCTGGTCCTTTCTGAGGAAAGAAATTACAGATAAATATAATGAAATAGTTTCACTTGTCTCAGATCATCATATGTAAAGACAAGTTATGGCTCTTAATATTTCTAGTATACAGTTTTAAAAATGACTAGTTATATATTTCAAAGTCTTTTTTTTTTTTTGTCAATAGGTGATCTCTGTTTGGAATTAAAAATACACACATGAACACATAAATAAATGCACAGAGTAAAAGAAAACACTTTAATATTAAAGAAAAAAAAGTTTGTAAGGCAATAAACTTGAGAAGATTACATAAGTTAGCTAAGGGTATGTTTTGATTACCTGGAGTAGTGATGTCTAAATTTCCCCAAAATAGGTTGTTAATCTGAAAGATCTGCAACAGCTGGGCAGGATGTAAAACAAGTGATTGCAATAGAGGCAACAGTAATA
Organism: Lepidothrix coronata; assembly: GCF_001604755.1. Taxonomy (NCBI): domain Eukaryota; kingdom Metazoa; phylum Chordata; class Aves; order Passeriformes; family Pipridae; genus Lepidothrix; species Lepidothrix coronata. The sequence continues at coordinate 489,825 of NW_016690437.1, forward strand.
AAATAGAACATATGCATATGTGGAAACAGACATGCAAGAAATAGCTGGTTAATCCAGGCATCTGAGAAAAATGTATAAAACAAAAAGCTAAGAAACATTTCCTTTGCACGCTGTGTAAAGAGGGTTTTGGCATTCTTGTATATATTTGTTCATGCACTTTAAACAGCAACCGAAGTAAGTCTGTTATTTGCCTTGGAATAGAAAATAGAAAAGGAGTTGGGGATTAGGGTTTTTTTTGTTTGGGTGTGGTTTTCTGGGGGTTTTTTTAAGTATTATTTTCCATTAAGCTCTCACAATTCACGTAACCTCCGCTCTCTGTAAAGCTAGGTGAAAAGCTATTAACATCACAGAGATAAAAGAAAGATTATTAGTTTATCCCAGTGTGAACAAATAGATAATGAAGAACCTTCTAACTGTTTCTTTTCCTTCTGGAATTAAATAAGAAGTATAAATCTGGCATATTTCCATCCAAAAAGTTAAACCAGATTCTGACAGATGTGATCCGGTGCTTCCTTTTAACCTTTAGTTTCTTACCTATTTCTTTGAAGTCATTCCTGCTACAGGTAGTGAAAGCTGAGTGCATGTTGTTTTAGTTATTCTTCCTTCCCAAACAGGAAACCATTCTTTCATAACATGCATTTTTTTAAATCTGATTTATAGCATTTTTTTGCTTTACCATTCTGTCCTTCTGTCTTTCTAGGAAAAAAAGATCTCTCATGCATACCTTTGTCCAAGTTGCTTCCCATTCTTTACAAGATTTGAAAAGCTTTTTTTGGGAAAAATATTCAGATTTCAATGAAATGTAAGTCAAATATTCAAACGATCATATTCTTATTTCACCTTTGAAATAGATTAGCTCTCTTTAATTAGAGGATCGATAGGTGTATTGGTTTTTTTTTGTTTTTCTGGTTTTTATTTCTTTCATTTCTTTTTCATTTTTTTTTTTCCCTTGACAGGACAATTTAAGTACTTATTTCCAGGAATTTTGAAAGCAACACGGGAGAAACTTTAAAAATTGTATTTGTTTACTAATTTCATGGATTACTTTGTGTCACCAAAGAAAACACAATCCATTCTTTCATTACAAAAACATCTGTAATTTTTTTTTGCCATTGAAAACAACTCCTTAGCTACACCACATCCCACTAAAGTCTTCAAAAAATGAAATAAGCGATATTGTTACAACATAAAGAGGGAGAAAATTAAGTACAAAGATAGAGAAACTGAAAAGATTTTAAGATGAAGGAGGGTGCAGTTTTGTGTGTATTTCCTATGTATCTTGTCTTTTTATGTATTTAAAAAAGTGATGTAAAAAAATTCTTTCAAACAGTAATCTAATAATTATGCACCTTCTCTTTTGTATTTCTATATTGTGTCATACCTGTTTTGTCTTATGCAGTGACTGCAAAATGTACCTATCATTGTCTGAATTCTGTAGTATTTTGGGCAACATCTCACAATAGATACAGACAATTTAGTTCTGTGTCCTGGTACAGATACATTTCTTTTATGAAAGCTGAAATATGCTATAAATTAGAGAAATATATTTTTAATATAAAATATACAGGCTAGGGAAATTATTTCTCTCACTGGAGTCTGACCTAGCCTATTCTCAGAAGCAACGTACATTACTTTATGGCTGTGTATCTATAGCTTACACTCGATTGCTCCCAAGTAATTTAAAAAAACTAACCTCAAAATAACATAATGTGAATTTTAAAACATCTGTTATTGACTGTGTCTTTTGGAGGAATAGCCATGATAACTCAGTCTCTGGTCAATGAGAACTTAGTGTACTAAACAACAACACAGCAGCATATGAACAATAAAGGCCAGAAGGCTGAAACATTTTGGCTACTGCATCTTCCTTGGTAACAGGAAATGAACAGCTCATGGCATAACCTGTCATAATACTTCTTTGTCATTCTTTGCCTAATTCCAGCATGAATTCAGTAAGACAGCACTTTGTTCTCTTAAAACATCTGTATTGAACCATCTAAGTCGCAACGTTTCTTTTGCACAAGCAGTACTTTTGTACTGACATACCAAAGGCAAATATTTTCTTTAGGGGTGGAATGTTTCTTTAAATGGTTTTGCAGTGTTTCTATTCTTTCAGAGTTCTTAAACTACTAAAGTTGTATTTTTCATTTAATGCTGATGAGCTCTATGAAGTTAAGATTAAAATAAGATTAAAAAAAAAATAAAAAAAAACCCTTCAGCCTAGTCACAGATTTTTTTTCTAAGAAGTTTCATTCTTCTTCTCACAAGGAAATAATTGCATCTGTTTAAAATAAATAGTACTTCTTCATTTTTCTCAATGCTCTATTTTCCATCCATACACCACAAAAAACAGGTGATATATCCTGGCATTGACCAGCCTTCTCTTTGTAAAGTTATATGATATTTGTGTCACTTTTTCCTTATCCCTGTTTACAGTAAACATCTGCACTGATATACTGACTAGGAGATGGTGTCTTTGATTTCTACAGGACAGACCTTAGTAGCTCCTGCCTTGCTTTGCAACAGCTTTTAATCACTTTAGTAATACGTTTTGCAGTTACTGCTAGATGCTTTTAGATGGAGTAAAGCTTCATTTCACGTTGCTCAAAGAAGAATATTTTGAAAAACTGTCAAAAACTTCAGGGCTAGTATTCAGTATTTCCTTTTGATGAGCCAGAAGGACTTGATCATCATAATTGCAGAGTGGCATATAGATAAAGTATTTTGTTTATATCTTATAGAACTTTCTGAAATCTTCCTCATTATTAAAAAAATTTTCCCTTCTCCTCACTTTTTATAACTAGTGCTTCCTGTTTAGTAGCATAACAAGTAGGTATTTTGCTTCCGAGTTTTCTGGTGTTTTTATCCAAACTCTACTTGGAATAGACATACAGTTTAATAACAATCATAAATGGAGCTATCATCATCCAGTTCTGATGTTTTACAAAGACTCTGAATTACTATATTTATTTCTCAGAATTTTCTATGCTGCTTCAGTGTTTTCTATTTGGTTTTGGAATTGAGTAGTAGCAGCAATATTCTTAGTTTACAATTATGACTAAATGCCATTTTGAAGAAAGTAAGTCAAATCTTTTATTGAATTCAGAAATATTCCCTATTTCAGCAGGAAAAAACACTCAGTATCTCATCAGTCTATGACAAATGATCACCATCAAATATGACTGGTAATTCTGACATTACAAGCACCAGTTCAGTTACAATAAAATAACAGTTACAATGCCAGTGTAGTATCTTAGAAGTATCTATACCATTCTATTTCATTTAAGGCATGTAGTCCTCATGGTGAGTTTTAATACTACCATATCAAATAGTCATTTCAGGTAATTCTGAACTACAGTCAGTTGCTTCCTTTACTCAAAGAGCAGGAATAAGATTAATACTAGAAACAATTTTAAATAGATTTAGAAATGGGTTCAAAGAAAGTAAATACATCTGAATTTTTCATTTGAAACACCTTAACTATATACAATTGAAAGCTTAAAAGTCCATTCAGAGTGTTTTCCCTCTAAGTAATTATTTCACTCAGATACACACTTATATGAATGGATATACATCTATATCTGTGAAAGTAATTATGTCACAGTCAGACGTACAGCCTGGAAGATGGCAGTAGAGGGGGAGACAGAGGCAGTCAGATATGGAAGATGTTAGAACACTGTGAAATCCAGTTACAACTCTGATGAGGTTTTTTTCTTTCTTTTTTAAATGGTTCTAAATCCAACGCTGGGCACCAACTCACTTTCCAAAATCTGTGTGTTGAATGGGGAAGAATCAAAATCCAGCTCTGAACCAGGGTTCTCTGTTCCTGAATCATCATTAATGATGAAGCATAATACAACTATGACAGTGTAAGAGACGTGTATTTATATGCACTGCTCATGAAAATCCCAAACAACACTAATGGTGTTTTATCTGAAAGCCTTTGATGTNAGGCTTTTGCCAAGTTTGGCACATCAGACTTTTGAATTGTATAAAGGCAGCAGCCACAGCAGCTTTGTTCTGCATGAAGGCTTACATGTTGAGAAAGAGATTGTACTTACAGTTGTGAACAGTGTAAAAACATTTTCAGAGGCCATAATGCTGTTTCACGTCAGCTATTTGTTGAATAAGCCTGACTATCAACCAGCTGAAAGTTTTCAAACTAATGGGAAAAAAATCAATGGATTTCCTCTCAACTTTTGTACCAGCCCAAAAAAGTTATTTGAAATTGTTATATTTTAGGATCTAGTTAGAAATAAAATTCCTATACTTCATCTTATTTTAGTTTAACTTAGAAAAACAAATCTTAAAATAAAAATGGATATGTTTAACTGTATATCCACTTTTGTTTTAAAGAGGAGAAAGCTAGAAAACCTAGTCATATCTGTGAAAACTTATAAATCTTATATACGTCTATATATATGTATATATATATATGGCATAAAATTAGAAGTGATACAGTTTTGAAATAGTCATAATGAAATAAGTGTCTGTTTCGGAGATTCTCCCAACAGAAAGAATTTCCATTTTTGCATTAATTTAAGCATCCAAAAGCAATGTTTGAAATCATCATCATATCCCTCCCTCTTCTCTTTATCTACTGGAAGCAGTAACATCAGCCACAAGAATTAATCTGGGAGAGACCTGTGAACCCATTTACTTACGCAGTTGTCCTGTGCTTAACTTGCTCCTTCTCAGCTGGTCTTCACTAGAAATGAACAGAGATGAATAGAAACATGAGTGCTTCCTATCCCCAAAACCTCTTTATTTAAGTAGTATTTCAGACCTCTCTCTTTAAAATTTGCTTTCCTATGTATTCTTCTGCCCCCAGGTGTATAGCTGACTTCCAGCCACAGATGAAGCCAATAGCTTCTCCCTTGCAAGTTGCAGATTGCCAGGTGAAGTAAATAGTGAAAATTATTTACTACATACATCCTTTCTCTTTCCTGTGGTTTGCTTCTAATGCCTTTTCTTCTAAAGTTAGGTTTTCTCTCTTAGATTTTTATCATATTCCTTGAGGGGGTATCTCCAACATAAAATGTCACTGCAAATTGAAAATAAAGTGAGCTACAACAAAAGATGAGAATGTTCATCCAGGTTCTTTGTGTATTCTTAGATCTGCTAAAATACGTTTTTTACATCTTTTCTCTCAAAAGAAAAACTTGTGGGTTTTGCAGGTCCAGATGTTAGGGATAGAATGCACCACAGGTAGCAATTCTACAATATGGCCCAAATATAGATAGAGCACTGACCCTAACAGTTGCATCTGCCAAGACTTTGATATTGTGAAAGACTTATAAAATCCACATTGTACCAAAACCTTCAAATTTCTAATAAGAAATAACTCTAATAATATCATAACTACAAACTTGTCGTTATGATAATATTTTACTTTTTTTTCCCTTTACATATGCTGCAGATATATAATTTTTTTTCAAAAAACATCTGTGAAGTAGATAATAACTTTCTTCATTTTTGCAGAAACTCATGAAAATATTGCCAGAGCATAGAGGGAGTTAGTGTCAGGGCTGGATGAGACAATGTTTTATTGTCATGATTAGATCAGAGTTTCCGAGAACTTCACAATCTTGAAAGAAAGTCAGCCTAAATGCAGGATATGGAAAAGGATGTGGTATGTTCTAACAGACACATACACACACACTTGCTCCCATGCATACAGATACTTCTTGAGTATTACAGGAGACCCCCTTAGGACACAGAAGGCTTCATTTGATCTTATCTGGCTTTTGGTCTGATCCTGTCTGTAGGATGAATGAAAGGGAAAAATAAATATAAGTTCTATTTTTTACAAATAGCATTTTTTTCTCACTTTTTTATTTTTTTTTAGGTCAGATCCTGAAGAAATAAAGAGGAACTACTTGAAAAGAAACTTCCTCTCCAAAAAAAAAAAAAAGATGATTTAATGGGAGAAACAATTATGTCTGAAAATTTGTAGCACCCACAAATTCAAGAGACAAGTACATCTAAATTAATTTTTAAACAATTTTTAAAATATATTGTTTCATTGTAGAAAGAAAACATAAAGTAATAGCCATTTATTTGAATAAATGCTCAAAGTAGATCAACTTCTAACAGAGTTTCTTTGGTAAAGAAAGCCAAAAAGTCCCATTCACAAAATTCTTTGCATTTCTTGTGAAAAAATTACCATTTCTAATTTCTAATGACTTTTGGAGAGCAGGTCAGATGCCCTATCTCCCGTGTTAGTTCTCTAATCTTGCCTGTACTAAGCTAATTACCCATCGGACCTGAGCGTATTCAGCATTGGAATCTTTCCCAGGCTCTGTGCTGCACTCTCTCAATGTAGGCTGCCAGTCTATCAGCTGTTCAGGGGCCTCAAACAACAGCTGCCAGCAACTGCAAACATCCGGCCTCGACTGAGAGGCATAAAGAGCCAATTGATAGGAACAAACAGCAGGATGCATAGGAATGCCAGCACAGTTATAAATTAATTCCTTGAATTTTAATAGTCTTAATAGAATGAGAGAGAGAGGGGGAAAAAGAAAAAAAGGAGGAAGTTGATGTTAAGCTAAGTGAGAGTGTGGTGTATGGATATTTTGTTCCCAGTTTCCCGAAGATGATTTCAGAGATTTTTTTAATGGAATTGTCTTGGATTTAATCCTTTCTGACCTTCATTTCCTATGCATCTACTCTCACAAGCAAGCTTCTGCAATACTCTGATAAGCTGCAAAGCCAAAAATCATTTGGCTCTAACACTGGGCTGATTTGTTTTCTTGTCAAAGGATAGATAAACCAGTTATTCCGCCTCCAGAGCATCAAGTGATAGACTAGATGGACATGTTAGTCTTTCATGACCATGAACTGATACCCCTGCCAAACTGACTCTCTTGCTGAACTGCAATTAGTAATTTTTAAAATATCTTTTTGATAGCTTAAGCGTTTGGGCAAATGAGCACTGCTTTGTTGGGAGAGGTCTCTTCTGACAGTTAACATTGCTAGATCAGATAGAATTTCTTAGTAAAATATCCACGATCAATCTCCCTTTTTAAAAACGAAGATAAAAAAAGAGATAAAGCATGTTAGTTTCACGCTGTTAGATGTGACTAAGGACCTGTTCTGCGGCTCATGATCAAATATTTTGACAAACTGGTTCTTCCTACAGGTAATGCAACATTTCAAAATGGGTCACTATAAGACTGGAATTCATGAATGAAGTATGTTTAAACAGAGGAAAGCCACATTTAAATGGTTGCATAAGGAAATCCAGCGCACAAACTCAAGACAATTCAGACTAGACAGTTTTCTCCAATGTCTGTGAGAACTTGGAGACAGGAACAACAGCATGAGCTTGTAATGGGATATCACCCTTAACTCTCAGTTTCCTGGCAGTCATTCATCTGAGTCACAACTTTAACAGTGTTTAGTTTTTTGATTCTCCCTTCCTGTGAATCCCTTGTGATTATTTTTGTTTTGTTTTTGTTTGTTTGTTTGTTTTTGTTTGATTTGGTACTTTTTTTTCCTTTTATGGAAGCTGTTTTAGTAACAGTTTCTTTGTATTATATACACTTGTAGAAACATGTTCCACCAGTATTTTAAAAATACATTCTTTTTCAGGTTTGAAACACAGTCTTGTTTTCATTAATAAGCAAGCCCAACCAAAGTCCCTTTACCCACCCCCTTTGCTCTCAGCCAGCAAACTAATGTTTTCTTGCTTTGGATCTGGAGACAAGAAGTACATGGGGTTAATAACTCCAGCAGGAAACAAAGCCTAGTTTTATGCAAGCTGCACATATAGAAGTAGAAAGGCTTTGGAAAAGCACATGTAGGACAAGACTGATGTGGGACTAGATAATCTAATACTGAAAAAAACAGTTCCACCCTGCCTCCCTGTAGAGAGGGATCAGAGAATCATACAAAGATAACTTCAGATGCCAATATTTGGTGGATTCTTGGGAATAAACTTTATTGTCCCCTTTTTCAACAGTGCATTTGAAAGCTCCTAGTCACGGATACACATTAAGACATGGTCTATTTTTCAAAGCAGTATATATCCACAGCTTACCAATGACAGTAAATCAGGCAGGCCATCTTTAATCTAACTCTTTTCTTCTTGTTAACAGGAAAAGATTCCAAATTTGTATCCATGCCTTTAATTGCTATGAAGACAAAATTCAGCATGTGTTCTTAGAGTTCTTTTTACATTATCAGTAGAAAATAATATTTTGGTCAAAACTTCACTGACTGTTTTGCTATTTGGCTAAAATGAAGGTCTGAGACTGAGCATGGCTACTCTTATAAAAGCAAACATCCCGCTGAAACTGTAGGCATTATTTCTAGTTTCATTTTGGGTATCCATATTGTAGAACTTTTCATCTGAGTGGCTTCTTTGACTCCTTTCTATTCAACAGAAGGAAATAGACCCCTTCATGTTTATTCAAAATTATTGAACTTTGCTCAGGTAGCCAACCTTGGATAAGATGAACTGTTGTTCTTTACCTGCAAAAGATTCCTAGGCGAGCGGCTAAGATGAAGCAGTTTACAATGTAGGGAAATTAATTCTACCCTCAGTGTCAATAAGAGCTTTACTGGTGAAAAGGGGTCCTGGTAGAGAACATAGCTGGTAGAGTCTCTTTATCATACTGATCAAAAAACTTGGACAGTAGTTGGTTGCATTTTTTTCCCTAGGATGGGAATTTTATTCTGTGAAGCCAATGGGAATTCTAGGGTTTCAGAGTCCCCAGAGATTAAGTGCAAAGAATACAGCACTTTTTGTTGGTTCACTGAGCCAGGTCCCTGCTTGTCTGTTTATCCCTTTTCTCCCTCTAATTCTTGCCATTAAGGTTAGGGCATTTATTATTTTAAAGCAAAAAGTATAGTGTCTTTGAATCTGGAAATGGAACTTAAAGACCCCCTTCTCCTGCCAGAGGAGTGCAGCTGTATTAACTACTGGGCAATGTATAGGCTCTCCTGTATTTCCCACTGACTTGTTTTTTTGCACAGTAGCCCAATACTTAATTTAAGAGTCTTCTTTCCCACTGCAGCCCCAGCTTTGCACACAGGCTACTAGTTAGGCACTATTTTCAATGGAAGACATGAACACCAACAGTCTGGAGCAAACCTGCAGCTTCTCTCCATCAGTTTTTGGAAATGGTGGTCCGTGGGAAAACTACATGGTTGTGTTTTACTTGGTGCTGTGAGTGTGCTTTAGGTGTGGTCTTTTCCTCTCTCCTCCCCCTCTACATTTCCCTCCAGCCTATGTATTTCATGAGAGTTAGGCACAGGGAAGCCTCTTTGGCTTGATCCAAACATCCTGAAGCATGAGATAAGCACCAAGACCTTAGCTCAGACACAATGGCAGCATCTCTAAACAATTACAGTAGCAGAACTTCAGGTATCTGAGTACCTAAACACTCCTGCTTTGAAGTCTGTGGTAAATGACTCTAAGTCATTCGTGATTTCTCTGCATAGATCATTTGTTTAGTCATTCTTTTGGATTTTATCCTTAATCATCAAACTGGTTGAGTTTAGCAAATTTTAACAAAATCCTTTAACGTTTAGGAAACATAGTAGTTACTGTGGAGACATACATAAATATATCTGGCCTGAAAGGAGCAACATATATTTTACAGATATAAAGGAACAATGCTGCTGCTTCTTTTAAATATAGCTTGTTGCTTTAGTCTTAAGTTTTTCAAACCAAGACTTGTGGAATTTGGCATTTATTCTTCTGTTCTTTTGATAAGTACCTAAACAGGATGTCCTTGCAAATCAAATGAAAAACAGCACTGGAAGATTTCCTCCCTCAGGAATAAGTATTAAAATTGGCAGATGGCTTAAGTGGAAGTACATAGGAATGCACTTCAGCCAGTACTTGAAAATAGTCCCAGCAGATATTGCTGAGATAGATTCATGAAACTCCATCAGACATCTTTCTGCATTGAATCAATTTTTAATGGCCTCAAGCAAGAGTTTTATTTTATTCTATCCTAATTGTTGCAAACAGCCTTATCTAAAAATAAAAATGCATAAATATCTGAATGTAATAATATTTTCATCTACTTTTATATCATAGGAACGGTAAGAAAGGTTGCTGACACACCCAAGCTACCAAACATTTCTGGAAACTTTATGCAAGCTCTCAGGCAACTTGCAACTGAGTTCAAATGCATGTGTGCATGTGCAGTCGTTTATGTAAGCATTGCCTTTAGCATATGGGTGTGTATGGAGACTGCTTATGTATAATAAACTGCATAAACCAGACACTTAACATATTTACTTATGCAGTTCTGAGCCCCTTATGAGACTTGTGCACTTCAAACATTTGCTTCGTAAGAACTCAAACAATTAGATTCTCTGTCCAGTGGTAAACAAGGAAAACAAAGCAATGACAAAGTGCCAGAAATAATATTTGCTCCTGCTCCAGATCCTTCCAGAAGTAGCTATTTAATAGGAAAGTTAAAGAAATCTAGTATCTATTGGCCCTCTAGTGGTAAAACGAGAGCTTTTGGGAAGAGGTGCATCCAGATTCTAGCAGAAAATACACCATCTCTTAATTGTGTGAGAAAGAAAAATAAGAGGTAAAATAGCGTGCTTTTGTATATATTATCTATGTGTTTATAGATAGATGGATAGATGCTAATTTAAGGAATCTTTAGAGACTTCTGGATTGGATCTTAGCTAGTTTGAGGGTCAACACATTCCATTGTGCAGTACTAACATGCCTGATGACAGTATTCCCATTGTTTTCATAATAAATAAGGCCAGGATTTCCTTGGTTGAAGCATAAAACAAAGAAAAATAACTATGCTGAACAGTGTCACACTAAGAAAAATAAATATCTTAACTAACTGTCTTTAGTAGACTTATATAAGAAAAGATATGCATATCTGTGTCTTTCCAGCAAAGAGAGAAGAGATGACAACAGGGTTTGGAATTGTTGGCCATGATCTTGAGATACTTCTTCTAGCTCACTGTGACTTACTCTCAGTGTACGCAGAGAGGTGGGGACTTTCTCTTTGCCTCTACATTTCTTTAAAGGAAGGGGATACTCTATCTGTTAATCACCTGTGGTGCATTTTTGCCGCTGTAAACTTCGTATTGTTGCAGGAATACTTTTTTTCTTTTTCATGAGGATCTAGCTGCAGTGTGATGAGATGTGCTAGTATGCATACTGAAGTGTTTCCCTGTCAGAAAAGTGTTTCTTCCTTCTCCTATGAGACTTTCCGTGTTGTGGTATCACCTGTTCAATGCCATCTGGAAACCGTGAAGTGAAATAAAACAGCATGCACTGGTGCTACAATTTTCTATTTAATTGCTACCATACAACAGAATATATAAGGGAAAAGGACATTGACTTTTAAATGCTACAAAGACGGTTCAAAGGGTAAATTAGACAATAATATGAATGCAGGTACTTATGGAAGTTACTGATGTAGGTTTAGTGTTATGTCAGTGCTAGGATTTTCCTTTTCAAAAAGTGGAAAAGGGTTACCTTCCTATTCAGGACTCTTTTATGGAACCCAATTTGGCTTTCATTTTATGCAGAAATTAAACTCTGACTCTCCAAATAGTAAGATATGAGATATGAGCTGTACTTACCCTTATGTATTACTTTTCATCTTAGGTTTCCCATATAATGTATGAAATGATACCTATTAAAAGTGTATTAAAATATATTAGAAAATATTAAACATAACAGACTATGTTTTGTGCATGAACACAAGAGTGTGTTCAAAGTATTTCAAATAATGTTATATACTTGAAAAAAAAAGGTAAATCTGTAATTTTTTATATAACTAACTAGAAAGGGCCCAGATGGACTCAGCAAAGAAAATGTCTCCATAAAATTGCTTTTGCAGCCTATGTTTGATATACAATGATAAAAATATCTTTTTTATTTTATTATTTTTTTAATAAGAATTTCCTCACCCTCAGAGATCTACATGTAAGGAGAATTTTTCTTTGATAAAAAATAAGTAAAAACTATTTGTTCTTGTCAATGGTGAAAAGCCATGGTTATACTCAGTATATCGATATCCCTGAGAGATACATAAGTTCCTTTGTTTAGATTAAATAGATGAAAGAATAGATGAAAGGCGTTAAAAATAAGCATCAATTGTTCTAAAGTTAAAAATCAGCTGTGAAACAATTATGATGAGGAAAAAAATGTCTGCATTTTTAATGTCAGTGTCTCTTCTGACTGGTTCTGGGATTTTCTAACTGTTGTTTTTAATGAATTTATTCCATGGTGTCCTTCTTGAAATTTCTAACAACAGAGGGTAACAGAAAAATGTGTATAGGTTTTAGAATGCTGAGGTATACTTGAAGTTTTTGCTGTCACCAGTTTTTTGCCCCCCAGTTTTTAAGCTTATTTGAAATTCATGAGAAAATTTTCATTTCTATCCCATCCTAATTAATATTGTTCAGAAATATACCTCCATCAGCAAATCAATAAGGAAAGTAAGCTGAACCACAATGTTGTGATAAAAGTGAAACGGCATGTTATTAAATTTTGGAACCTTTTTCTCAAGAGAAAAAAAAAAGAGAAGATAAATTTTGAGGAACATATCTCTGCAAAAGGACAATACTTTCATTTGCTAGATTACTGAGCTGGGAACAGGATGGTTAGCTGTAAGCTGCTGAAGTGTTAAGCATGAATTAGTTGTATGTGTTTTCCAAAGGAAGCTCAGATTTATTTTAACTATAAAATCAATTTAACTGTAAGAAAAGATGTTCTTAATAGCATTTACTTTTAGTATTTTCCTGGTCAATAATATCCTCAGTGCTCTGACACCAGGGTGAGCAACATGTGGGATTGGAAAGGAAATCAGCTTGTTTTTGCAGGGGTACATTTGTAGGTGTAGACCAAAATGCCTAGGGAATGCCAGCTGATTTACCACCACCGGAAACAATAGATTCTCTCTCCTCAGCCACATCACACCACAGGCTCAGGCTCTTTTATTTCTTGTGCTCCACAAGAGACCTTTTACAGTACTATATATGATTTTTATGACTGCAATATGTATAATGACCTTTCTTTACAGTTCTGTGTCATCAAAGAAAGATCAAGTTAACATGGATTTATAGTGACCACTATGCAGGAATGAGAGGATTTTGAAAGTGTTGGAATTGTATAACAGCGCTACAGAATATTACATCCATACACATCTTATAACTTTTTTGGTATGTGTTGTAAATTCCCATTAGCACTTTCTAACATCAGGAAAATCTTGTTAACAGTGCTTGGCATTAATATTAACTATGAAAATTTACTGTAATCTACCTCCTTTGAAACCAGAAATATCTTACAAACAAATCAGCACTTCTCTTATCCATATCTTTCAGAAATGAAATTACAAAAGTCTACCAAATGATTTTAAATAGGTTTAGGTGACAATACTTGACAGGTTTTAATGTACAGAGCCAACATAATTTATGGCTTTTGACAGACAGATGAAATGTTAAGATCCCTGGTTCTCAAGTAACTAGTGCTTAGTCTCAACCTTGATTAGCTAAGTAATTCCATTAAATTTAAGTTATAAGTGAGGCTACTGTGCCTATTTGTATGCTTATGGTCAAGTACTTGCTCAAAAATCGTACAAGATCAAGATTAATCAAAGACTTTGTCATGACTACTAATTTGACACTGACTTACAGAAATCTCCAGAATTTTCAAAACTTCTAGTTCTCCTCAAAATCTGGAGCATTTCTCCCTTAGTTTAAGCTTGTAAGATGAAAAAGTTTCAATCTGAGCTGATCGTAACAGGTTTTCCATAGTCTGTGCAGAGAAACGGAATTAACCTGAACTGTCTGAGATTTTAGATCTAAAGATGAGACAAGCTGTGCTCCTGAAGATTTCATGTTCCTCTACTGATGTTACATTGAGCACAAGACAATTGTAATAGATGTTGACGACCAGTTTTAAACATGTAAAGATATGTGAGGTGAGTCCTTTGCTTGGAGCCCCAATTTTTAGTATTTTTATACCTAGTGGTGAAGAAAATCGTATATGTCTAGTTCTAATTTTGCAGTAATAGGCTCATACTGTAACAAAGAATGACAAGTCATTCAGGCACCTGTAGTAAGGAATTATATAAAACCTAATATGTTCACCTTAATGTATTTTTTCAGTTAAAAAGCATGTGCTTATTTATGTGCACATAACATTATATATATACACATACACACGTATATAAAAATGATATTCACACATTCAATCCTCAAGTCATGAACTTTTTTCTGCTATGTTATTTTTTTATTTTTGCATGCTAAAATGCTAAACTAACTTGTTTGATTAAACAGTAAAAAATACACAATAATTCATGTCTTGATTTAGCTTCGTGTTTTATTGCAAGTATTGCTATTCAATTAAAACAGCAAACACCCTGAGTTCAGTTCAAATTACTTCCTGTCATTTGGAATTTCATCAATGTTCATATCTTCCAACATACCAAAAATAGCAAATGATGGATAGAATAATGACTAAATCATCACAGAGTAGTCTACTGTTTAAAGGTGAAGGCCAAGTCCTTGCTTTTTGAGACAGTTCCATGTAGTAAGAAGTCTGAAGGCTTTGTGAAGTCCCTCTGCATTCCCCTCTGTGGTTCAATGATCAAAACTAAAACTGGTTCAACAAAACTAGAACAAACAATCGTCAGAGCTGAAGCCTCACCACAAAGCACTGAAATGCAGAAGAGAGAAAATTTTTTTAGATGAAGTTCATGATTTCACCGAGTTCTGGATGAAAGTCACAATAAGGTGAAAACAAGTAGAAATGTATGATTGGCAGGCAGATCTGTTTTTATACTGTGAGACTCAAACTGATGATTGCATGACCAATTTAAATAACTTTCTGCTATCATATCTATAAAATGTGTGTAAACATTCTTCACCAACAAAAGGCATCTTATAACTTGCACAATAAACCAGGAACCCAGATGAGGACAGGTATGCAAAAGGTGTTTCAGTAATATAATGCAGCTGTCTGCTTTTTGAACTGAAGGTGTGGCATAAAACTGACTGCAATGAAATTGTTCAGTATCGAAAGATGTTGGGTTTGAAACACTTTTGTTGTTTTTATATGTTAATTTTTCTTGTGACAAGAAGCTTGATTCTGATATTTGTACTTTGCAAACTATTCTCTGCAACGTAACAGAACTACATCTGTAGAAACTCTATGTATATTATGTATATTAATCTTTAGACGTCTTATCATTCCACTGAGCAGCAGCAGAACTAGTACACTGAAAATCAATTGACTAATCAGAGATATGGAATTATTTCCATATGAAGACTCCATACACAGATGAAGAATCTTCAGCAAGAGACACGTATGTGTGATATGCAACAAAAGTCTTTAAAACCCAAAAAAGAACTGACACATGATCATCCGTGATTTTCAAACTGAAGTATAGGGCTGGAGTTCAAAATGATCCTGATTTGTTAGTGAAATTGACTGAGAAGAAAATGAGACAGACATTTAAGAAGAGCCATCATAAAGTAAGAATAATATGGAATCATAGAATCATTAGGTTGGAGAAATACAAGGTGAGAAAAACTATTTTGCAGCACTTCTTAGGAAAAGACTCTGAGGTTACGGGGAATCGGAATTTCACTATGCCATATTTTTATAATGAAAACAATCAAATTAAGATGTTTAAATAGGAATCAAGGCCTAAAGACATGTAAATTATTCATCTTCTATTAAGCAGATTAATCTATCAGCTGAAATTCAAGTTTGGATACTGCAAGGTCATAATATATGGCCTGAATGAAGAGTCTTAATGAAAACAAGAAAAACATTGAAAAGTATGGAAAACGTAAAGTGTGAGAAAAAAATGAAAGATATGGTGCTACTCACCTTAAAGTACAGAAGATTTATAGAGCTTATGATAACGCCCATCATATGTATAAAAAAATTTTCCAAAGAGGAATAGAATAACCTGTTCTTCATAGCTATGACAGATAGGAGCAAAAATAAATTACTATTGTTTGGTTGGGGCTCTTTTATTTGGTAAATTGATCATATTCGATACAGGAAAACTTTTTAACAGCAAGGAAGTAAAGAACAGAACATATTCTACATATATTGTGTGGTCTACATCATTTGAGCACTATCAGAAATAGATATACATGATCAGGCTGGTACAAAATTACACAGAAAAGAAAAGATTTTTTTTCTGAAATATCTGCGGGGATAGTGGAGGAATTAAAGAATCAAGGGAGGATTGTTATAAACAAAACTATAGACCTTCTCCATGTGGTTGCAAACAGGTTTCCTTAGGCTTGGCCTTGAACAGTCCAGTCTCCTTCAGGGCAAGTTCGCTGGAGTGCAATGGCCTGCTATTAGAGGCCTGTGTTTTCTAACACCTGGTCGATGAATGGAGTTTCCAGCTAGTAATTGGACACATCTTGCAGGCAGCAGAAGAGTCCTTTTTTGTATGGTGTTTTCAAAGATGGGGGGGGGGAATGGGGCACCTAAAAAGCAGAAAGAAAAAAGCTTCCTGTATGGTGTTTCATGTTCGCTTACACTCTGTCAGGAAAAAAAACCTGGGATTGAAGTTAGTTCCATATTAAATTTCATAAGGGGACATTCCTGCTGGATTCTAGGCTGATTTTTTTACTCTTTTGAAACTCAATATCATATTACAGGTATTGAAAATAAATGTGTTTTGCAAGTTAATGGGTAACAAGGCACTTAAGAGAAATCCCTGGATCCCTACATCTCTCTGGAGCCCAGAGAAGTTAGCATTCATTGACAGCTCCAAGGGGATTTATTTAAGCCTAAAATAAGTATTTCTTTGGACTTAATTATAGGAAGTGCTTAAGCTGCTGAATTCAAATGCCAAAAGCAATTCATTTAGTCCAAGGAGAATCTTTTCCTGTTCTGAAATTAAATATCTCAGAACAGTTTGAAACAAGTAAAAAAAAAAAAAGATGAGTGAATATTACCTATTTTTTATTGTGCCTATTTTTGACCTTCACTTTGTCCTTATACAACAAAAACCCCCTTTCCTTGGAAAGCAGCTCTTGTTCATCTCCTTGATACTTTCTGAAACAGGTATGACAAACATTTTTGTTACAACAATAAGTAAATGCCTCAAAGTTCAAAAAATTTAATAGTTTGAAAAATAAGAGGTTTATAGGTTCTGTTGGTTTTCATGTGTGTATACTGTCTGTGATTAACACAGGAATGATTAATTATTGGTTGCTAAATTGCACTTTATTTCAGTGTCTCGTATAACTCTTATTAGAATGTGTAAGTCAGAATTTCTGACAATGTGCAGTTCCAGGGACTGCAGTGAAACTCACTGACAGCAAATATCTGGCCCCTGATCTCTTAGCAGATAGAAAATCTTGGTAGACTGTAATTGCCTAAACATTCAGCATCATTTGCAAATACAAAAAAAATCTGCCTTGATAGTCCATGAATCTGTAGAGGAGCAAGAGTATGCCTATTTGGAGTAGATATCAATATTTGAGGCATGCTTTGTGTTCAGCTGGATCAATGCAACTACATATTGATGTTTATTTATTTTTCTCAAAGTATTCTATTTTGAAACCAGGGACTCAGTCGTGCTTTTTTTGTTTGCCCTACCAAAATAAATGCCTGTGACTGTTCTCTCCTGATGAAATAAATAGAGGTAATAAATACTACATCTCTACATTTTACTCATATAATTAGGAATTATATGTCAATTTTGCCCAATGTACCCTGCATTTTCCAAATTTCCTGATCTATACCTCCTTTAATTTCTAAATCACTCTCTCCCCAAGCTTCTTCGTAGGGTAGATTCTGAGAAGGGGACGAGAAAAATGGGGAAATTTTGACTTCTAGTTAAACACCACCTCCTTCAGCCCAGCTAAATACTGACGTAGTCACCTCGGAGATGAGTGCTCTGTCCCAGAGCATGGAAAAGGTACTCTTCACGTGGTTTTGCACTTCTGTGTCTAATCTAACAAATGCACATATACATTCTGTTCACTTGATTGGAAATCTAAGGGATTGTACTGTAGTCACAACAAGCATATGAAATAACATCTGACAAAAGGAAGAGCTGCTCCCTTTTTATACTAATGTCTATATCGGCTTCATTAAAAAATTTTGAACAGGTAAATGAAAATTCGGTGCTGATAGGACAGAAAAAAAAAGTCTAGCAAATCAAGCTGTATTAAAATGTATGAGTTCATTGATATAGTTTGTCCAGAATTTTTATAATTAAAGATAAAAATAGGAAGAACCTAAGTCACTTTGGACACTTAAAATCCCCAAACAATGAAGATGACTTCATGATTCACATGACCTTAATATGATGTAAAAGCACTAATGAATCTGTCTTGTAGTGTAGAGTTTATGTAATTACCAGTTCCGTACACTGCATTTATCCAGTTAACATGCCTTTGTATAACAGATAAGTTTGGTTAGCACAGGATCTTTTTAGCCATGTAGCTTTCAATTGTTGACCTCTTTCTTTAATGGTGGTGATTTGTTTCTTTTCTTCTTTGTTTTTAACCTTGTCATTCTAAAAATGCTTTTCTATTGTTTATCCTTCATGTTTGTGTGGGGGGTGTACATGCTAATAATATACGTAGTGTGTTAAATAAAAACCTACAGATACTTATTCTTCATATTTTATGGAATTCAATTAATTGTGATGTACAAAACCCAAACTTCCAAGTAGAAGCCAGGATTCAAGCCGGTAGAAGATAATGAAGTACTACTGTAGTCAACGGTGTGAGTTTTTAAGAGAAGAAAAGTCTCCATTGAATATCACCATTGCTTACAGTTATAATTTTGAGTATTGTATTTGGTATAATAATTATATTTACACTTATTAACATTATATATCAACGAATTATATACAAACATATTAATTATATACACATTAAATTAACAACATATAAAAATATTAAATAAATAAATTAAACTGAAGCAAAAATGATTGGTTAGTAATTTTTCAAAGTCAAATTAATTTATTGTTTATAGCATTATTGTTCTTTTTTGTTGCTACTATGACCTTAGTCTGTATATTTTTAGTGTATGCCCAAAAAAGGAACATTTCTTAAATTTCTTTTTTGTATACCTGTCTTTTATACTGATATATCTTCCTGCAGGTACTAACGATTTCAGAGACCAAATGAAGGAAAGAAGCACACAAAGGTAGATGGGTATAATCATTGGGTGCATGTTTGAAAGAATGACTGTTCTGTTTTGAATTTCAGGAAAGTTGTATTATTTCATGTTCTGAGGTGCATTACTCTGTACATTTCTAATATACCAGGAAGATAAGTTATATCAAACAGCATATATCTGAATTGGGTTTTGCTTTCTTTTGACAAATCACAGTATTAGAATTTATTCAGGAAAATAAAAAATAAGTAGAAATCTACAACTTTTAAGTTGTTTTTTTTCTTTGTTTCCTGGACATTGAACTGCTGATGTTACTCCCAGACAATTTTGCTCTCCTACTATATAACTGGTATTTACTAATATAATCTGGAAATAACAATGGAGTAATTTCAGCTTGCAACACTGGGAGAAGCAGAGGCACAAATAAGAGGAACACCTTGGAAGAATACCACAGCAGCTGCACACTGTGTAAACGCATTTGTAAAATACATAAAACATCACTTGGCTGATCTTTAGTGCTCTGTGTAAAACACAGTATGTCCTGTTTCAGGAACCAGGGCCAGATGTACATCTTGAGCAGAATTTGACCCTGTTAGTTCAAGTAAGCTTTTACAAAGCCTTTACAGAATCCATGTTTAAAATTCACTGTAGCATACAGATTCTAATTTAGCCAGTTGGCTATTTACAGATGGATCAAAAATTATATTCTGAGTAGTATTCTAACAGTATTCTAAGCACACAACTCCAATGAAAAATTAACAAAATTTTTCAAATCCTACAGTTTGTTACATGGGCCACACAAAGGTACAACTATCAGTATTCTTAAAATACAAGCCTAAGTAGAATCTCTACTTTCATTTTTTTATATTAAGAGTAAGGTTTGTCTAATTACCTGAAATACAATTATTTAATGCCTTGAAATCCACTCACAGATTTAATGTCTATAAACATGCTGACTTACAAAAAGCATATGCCTTACAAAAGACATAAACGTCTAGATCTGTTTCTAGACAGAATTTTAATGAATTTTATATTAATATTTGTTTGAAAAATGTGAGTGAAGGTTAAAAAAAGGCAAAACAAGAAGTAATATTATTAACTTCAGTAACATACAAAGAAACATTCTCTTTTTTTAGAGTAGAAAACTTAGTCAGGATCCATTATTGAAACACAATGTAATTAAATGACCAATGTAATCTCATGCTTGTGAATATGGACAAATCTTGTCAAACTCTTCCAACTGCTTTAGTTTCAGGCTTGCCTAAAACAACTGGCTGATATCCAACCCTCCCTCTCCATTTCAATTCACTTTTTGATTATATAAACTCTATATACTTCAGTATTTCAGGAAGGAAGTGCTGTTTAAACAGCATGATATATATAGAAACTTACTTAACATGTCAGTTATTATTATATCTCAGAAAAAAAAATCTCAGCTACATTGAAATCAATAACAAAATTGCCCACTGTCTTTAACATTGGGATTTTATCCTCTGTTACTTTTGCGTCATAGCTTTATGCATATGTTGAGCAGGATTGATTGTACAGTGGAATCTGTTTGAATTTTACAAAAATTCTGACTTGCAAAAGGGTAAATTGTCCATGCGATGAGTCATAAAACTAAATATAATTAGTGCACCTCATTCCAGGTCAAAACTTTCTGAGAAATCTCTATATTCGGATCTGCCTTTACTGACTTAAAAGTGAGAGCTCTGGCCAGTGTCTTCAGTCTTGTTTCTTTTCAGTCCTTAATCAGGTTTCCAAGGAAAGATGATTTCAAACATATAATTAAAAATTGCAGTGTCAAGACAGTTACTTGGAGAAAGGTACAAAATAGTTTTTTAAACCAGTTTTTCCCACCATTCCAAAACCAATTATTTGATACTTCTATACTAACATTTGCTGATCCAAAAGCACATCCTTACTGCCCTCTGAGTCATATGTTGATTTTTGATTCAAACTATACCATGTCTTAACCCTGTATAATAGGTCCATTACATAAATTCACATCAAGGTATTCAAACCTATGTTCAAAACAGCAGAAACCCGTTTTATGTAGTTTTTACTCATCTTCACTAATCCTGCAAATAAAAGATAAAGTACAAAGATCTCTTAACACAAATTTGGAGGGAAAAAAAGAAAAATGGTCATCAGTCTCTTTAATCCTGTTTCATCTTGCTGTGATCACATGGACTATGTATATTCTAACCAATTTAATCAGGGCTGTTTTGGTATGGTTTAGTTTGGATTTTTTCACTAATTGCTTTGGAGTTCTTACATTTATTTATTCTTATACAGAATAATGGCTTCAGAATTTCCCATAAGAAGGCTGAGACACGAAAGATGATATATCAGGAAATGAAAACTTAAATGTCCTGAAGGAAAATCTGTTTCATTTGGGGGTTTAGAGCAGATGTTTACATTTTTGCTGGTTTTGAGGAATAACGCATGTCTCTTGCATTGATTTGTTTATCAAATAATGATATAGAATAAGATTGTTCCTGTCGTTGTAATGAGAAACAAAACAGAGGTTTAGATACCAGAAAGAATCAAAATAAAGAAAAAGAGCTCCTTCAATTCATACATTTGGGGGTTTTTTTGAGACCAGTCCCCATTTTGTAAGAAATCTGTTAATATAGTAAAACCAAGAAAAGTGGAAAATTTTCATTACCTTTACAGTTGTATCACGTTTTTGCCTCCTTATTGAGCAAACAACTGTGGATCCCTAAAGAGATTCATGAGAGACATCAGGTTGGCAAGAGTCTTGAGCATATACATAAACTGCCTCTGTGTCAGACTCAATTAGTTCAAGTCTTCCTCTTGCTGAAATTCTTGTCAAAATACCTAGTACATCCCAAGCTAATATTTTTTTGAGGGACTTTTCCATGTCTTTTGTGAGAACAGCAATCACCAAACCCAGTGACAAAGGTTCCATACATTTTCATCTTTGTCTCTTTTGTTACTTATGAATCTCAAGAAAGAGACTGCTCTGAAAAGCTCAAGGTACTATATGTGCTGCACAGGTGTCAAACCCTTCCCTCCCTTCCCTAGAGGAAATTAAGATTTATGTGTACTTACAGGAGGACCTTATAGGTTTGTTGGTATTGGTTCTTTCTTTGTTTTTTCTACCCCACTACAGTCAAGAGAGAGTATAATGGCTCTTGAAATGGCTATTTTGTAGATCTATCCTAGATATTTATCCCATTTTTCTGTCACTCATGACTAAAGAACCACCAGTAAGATTAGAGCAACCTCTTGGCCTTCATTAACCACATTATAGGTTATCTCTCCTGAAAAGTCTTTCCTTCTTGTCTTATTCTGTGTCACTTCATGGTTTAAGTGCCTTAGCAAATGGGCAGTTTTGAAGAAGTAGATTATCCATTCATGACTGTTTATGTGCTCCCCCCTACCCCCATTCTCTGTTTGTTTCTTTGCCTTTTCAATGTTTGATGGAAAAGAACAAAGAGTTTTGAAGGAAAGTCAATCTAATCAGGTTGAATCCCCTTCACCTCATATATGCAGGAGTTAAATTCTGCAGTTCAGGTTCTGAAGCTGTTCAATACATTGAGAAGCATATGTTGAGGGGAAAAAATGGGGGGAAGCCAAGGAGAAGATTCTTTTATGGTGTTTTGTAGCCTCTGGGAAAGGAAAGCATTGCTCTTTCAGAAGAGTCAGATTAGTGCTCTCCTCTAGGCACTTCATCTGGAGAAATTTTTCCATGGCTGACTATAATTTCTGTCATCTGGAAAAGAAAGGTAGTACTGCTTTTGTAACAGACTGTATGATTAATTTGGAGCTGTCCAGCAGGGTGTGGACTCTTGACAGTTTTTCATTCTGAAGCAGCCACTCTTCCTTCAGTAATAAACCTATTGAGACGATATGAAAAGGCACTTGTTAGTCCTGTGTGGTTTATGTAAAGCATGAATGTGATATCAATGATAAGACTGCTTGAACAATGAAAACAGAGAAAAGTACACAGACATTTGTTTCTAAGAATTTGCAGATCATAATGTTTTTGTGCTTTAGGCATGGAGGGAGATCCATTGATTTAATCATGACAATTCATTTGTTGTAAAGATAAGAATGTGCTGAGATTTGGTTTTATTATTATTGTTACTTAGCTATTATCCTTATGAACAACCTAGAGGACACTGTTTCCTTAATTTTGTTCACATCTCTAATGCTTTACACACAGTTAATTCCACTTTTCATCACTAGCCTAGTGTGATAGCGGAACAGTTCAAATATATTTAATTAATCCAGTCACAATCAAATTTTTCTGCCCTTGCACACAGAGAATTATATCTTACTCCACAGTTTCCCAAATACAACAGACTGTTGAAGAAAAAATACTTCAGGACTGAAGAAACTATATTAGCTAATGCCTCATTGCTTCTCATAAAACTTAGGAACCTTACAGAGGGTGTCTGTAAACATTAAACTTAGGAACCTTTACAGAGGGTGTCTGTAAACATTAATCCAAAACCAGTAAGGCCTATTTATTGATAGAGTGATATCTAAACTTCTTAGCAGTTTCAATTCTATTTAAAGCCCAAAGCATTTGGTCTTTAGTTTTATTGTGCTCTGAATGTCAGTGAGTCAGGATAGATTTATTTTAAACTGACTCATGATTGTATAAGGTACAGGATGTTTGGCACTTTATAACAATTATCTCTATAAGAGATCAGTACAAAAAAGTAACAATACTGTTAGGTTCAATGCTTAAAATGATGTCAGGTTCATAATAGGTCAAGCACTTCCACACTGTATAGGCTAATCACATCCTAAAAGCTACCTAACTGCAACCTGATGCTTCTTCTTCAACTATACAGCTGTTATTATGATTGCAATATTTATTTTTTTTATTTAGTTCTCATTCTCCATTAGAAGCAGAATTCCTTCGTTTGTTCTCTTGAGAGAATCATGCTTAAAAATGTGTTTGTAACCCTTTTACAATTATTGAATTGGAAGATATCTATTGGAATTAATCCAGGTCATCTTTTTACTGATCTTGAAGGATTTGGAGAAACTGAAACTTAAAGAATCTAAAATATTTTAATTGCTCCCCTGTCTTCTTTCTGATTAATCTATAATAAAGATTTCAGACTAAATAATTTCTCTCCTACTAACCCAGATACAATTTCCAAACCTTGGTTCACTGTAAGAATTTACTTTTTATAATATTGCCTGTAAGTGTCAGGTGACACCTGAGATATATTTAGTATACTGAGAGAGAAGCAGACAGTTTATAGTCAAAATGCCCAAAGTCATCATTATTATATTCTAAGAGATGGCCATAAAAGAGTTGAAGGAAAAGAGAATTAAATTCCTAAATGAATTTAGATACCTATGAATCATGCTAAGACAGTATTTGAAATTTATGGACCTCTGAACAATTTCAGAACTCTTTTGTACCCCCTAGCAAACCAGGGAAGCATTCAAAGTCTGTAGGAAACTGCGTTTCTCCTAGTGGCCATGTATACAGCTACTCAGCTTTTGAAATATTCCTCAAACCCTCTGATCCATACCTGGGCTTGCAGTGGGATTCTCATATTGTCTACTTAATTCTAGGAATAGAGCCAATAGTGGTTTCAAAGCAGGGCTAGAAAAAAAGCAGGAAGATTAAGAAGTTATCTACTTTCTCATGTCTGAAAACCTACTTCCTAGACCACCCACTCAGGCAGTTGTAAATGACGGTTCATTTCCTCTCCCCAAGTCAGACTGCTAGTTGGAAGGCAAGTCATACATCTCCTAGAAAAAATGTTTTGCAGGTGAGTTGTGAAGTCTCTAGGGTTGAAGCCATTCCGCTAATAAAAGTTTTTTCAGGACACCATAACAGCCCTTCTTAGATAAAGTATGCCCTAAAGACCGCAAAACATATGAATTTTGAATGCGTATTATCCTTAAACTTATCAAACTCTAGGCTCATCTTTCTCATTTATTATTATCTATCTTTTCCAGCTCATTATTTTTTTTTCACATCCTGCTTTTGCTCTTCACTTCAAGATGTTTGTCATGGGATACCCCAGCTGGGCGACACTCCTGACTTGTTGCTCCCCAGAAGTCCTGGAGGCTCTCAGTGTTCCCTTATCACTGGCCACCATCTTGGTCCATTCCACTCAGACCACGTGGGATGCTTCCCTGTTAGAGGTTGCAACTGCATGCCGTGCTGGCACTTATACAAAAAATTATCTGTTGCAGAAAGACTCCTCCAAAAGTCATATTTTTTACAGTGTTCTTCATTATTCTCTTCATATCTACTCTTTCAACACAACTTTAATAAGGGTACCTTAGTACTAACTTTGAGAAACATAAGAAAGAGAAAATGAGAGAACTAGCCTAGTAATTTCTTGGAGAAAATAAGAGGATATCTGTGATCAGAGGAGCTGCAAATAACAGGAAACTGTCATTGATAAAAATCCTTGCAACTTGCAGCATTTCAGAAATCTAGTCTCCTTTGTCCTCCCCAAAAAATCCAAACCAAAATAACAAAACAACAAAACAACAACAAATTCCTCAAAGAAAGCATGATGGCATTAGTAAGGGCAGGAGTGCATCACGCAGGGGGAGAAAAAGGGATGGTAATTACTCAGATCTGCTTACAAGGCTAGTATCTTGGCCAATGCAGTGACTTTGAATCTCTGTAAATTGGATTTATAATACCATCTTGAAAAGACAAAACTTTCCCCTAGAATATATAAGATTTCCCAGTTCTTTTGCACTAATAGGATGAATGTGTATAAAAAATAAAGGGTTTCATTGTAATTTTGAAGATCTCCCTCAGAACTCCTACAGGAAAATATGAAATTGAACAAAAGCAACAGATATCCCTGGCCAACCTTAATGTTAAAGCACAGTCCTGCAATGCTCATTAGTATAAAGGACATCTTCAAATAATTTATGGTAAAGGATACTGGCTTAGTGCATATTTGAGTCAATGAGAATTGTATTAGGCCATCCTGGTTATTTTCACCAAATTCACGATGGATTTCCTTTGTCATCAGAAGAGCTGAAACTGTAAAGCTGTGGAAAAATGTTTATACATAAATTGAAGCAATAAAATTGTATAAAGGGATGTAAGCAAACATAAGATCATGAATTATAAACTCAAACATGCCTTGTTCATACAGAATCACAGAATCATTTAGGTTGGAAATGACCTTTAAGAACAGTAAGTCCAACCATTAACTCAGCACTGCCAAGTCCACCTCTAAAATAAGTCCCCGGGTGCCACCATCTACAAGTTTTTAAATACTTCCAGTGAAGGTGATTCTGCCACTTCCCTGGGCAGCCTGTTCCAATGCTGGACAACCCCTTCTGTGAAGATATTTTTCCTAGTATCCAATTTAAACCTCCCCTAGTGCAACTTGAGACTCTTTCCTCTTGTCCTGTTGCTTATTACCAGGGAGAAGAGACCAAACCACTCCTGTCTACAACCTCCCGTAAGGTAGTTGTAGATAACAATAAGGTCCCCTCCCAGAAGCCTCCTTTTCTTCAGGCTAAGCAATCCCCTCTCCCATAGCTGCTGCTCTTAAGTCTTGTGTTCCAGACCCTTCACCAGCTTTGTTGCCCTTCTCTGGACATGCCCCAGCACCTCAATGTTCTTCTCGAAGTGAGGGGTCCAAAACTGAACACAGGATTTGAGTCTCACCTCTGCAGGGGAATAATCTCTGCCCTAGTCCTGCTGGACACACTATTACTGATACAAGCCAGGATGCCACTGGCCTCCTTGGCCACCTGGACACACTGCTGGCTTATGTTCAGCTGGCTGTCGCCCAGCACCCCCATGTCCTTTTCTGCTGAGCCACTTTCCACCCCTCTTTCCCAAGTCTGTAGTGCTGCATGGGGTTTTTGAGACCCAAGTGGAGGACCCGGCACTTCATCTTGTTAAATTTCATATAATTGGCCTTGACTCATCGATCCAGCCTGTCCAGATACCTCTGCAGAGCCTTCCTACCCTCCAGCAGACCAAACTACTGCCCAAACCTCATCTGACTTTATCAATCTCAAGGTATTTTAAAAGTTATTGCCCCTCAACTGGAGTTACAGACTTCTGCTACAGTAATTTCCTTTAGACTGCCAATGTTTCGACTAAACAATAGCCACAAATACTGCGTGATTCTTAGTTTTGTTTTTTCAAGGATACCTTTGTAGGTAACTTTTTTCAGGATGCAGTTATCAATTCCTGAAAGTCAGAAGAACCCACTGGTGGTCCCATTCCTACTTCCTGGGGAAGTTCAGGATCTCAAGTTTTCTTCTACCTAGCTCTGCAGTTCCCTGACCAGTAGTTGCAAGTTTTCTTGATTACCTCTCCAGTGTGCCTGGACCTAGATTTTGAATACCCACCAGAATGCCAAATGACTAGAAATTAGAAGTTGCAGATTTTAACTTTAAGGCATCTGATGTTTTGCTTTCGAACATAGATCTTGGAAACTTTTAGATAAATTTATTTGTGTGTGAGCATATTTGAATAACCAGAGTATTCCTATAGAAAATAGTAAAAAATTGTTTTCAGGTATTAAATGAGAGCATTGGAAGCATTCATCTAGTCTGTCTTTACAAGAGGAATGACTACGAGAACAGCCATATTCCTGAAGTCAGAGGCAGCAGTTCATTGTATAAATAATGTATTTGTTGAAATCAGATCGTAATTTTATGCCTTTAGGTTTGGAAAAGGTTTTCTGGCAAGTTGGGAAATCTGGAAAGCTCCATGAAAAGAAGCAAACTGTGCTGAGATCTCATGGCTCTTCTGTTATTTATTTACATCTGAATCAAATCCCATTGTGATTCTCCTGAGGGTAATTGTTTTCAGTGTGCAAATCAGATAATAATAAATCAACAAATACACCATGCAGAGGCCCTTAAAATAGCAATGTGCATCACATGAAAATAATTTTATTGAAGCCAGGACCCAATAAAAGGGCTAAGACCAGAATAGATACTGTACTTACTTTTAATTAGGTAGAACTCTATGTCTTAAATTACTTGAACTACAGAATTTCTCAAAGTTATGAATCATTTATAGCTTCCTCTGTCTTGGGTCACTGAACACTCACTGTTCATCAAAATATATAGCTGCATTCTTCTGTCACTCCCATAACATTTTCTCTCACTAATACCTCTTTTTTAGATTATCACCTCAAGGCAGATTCAGTTTTATGTTATTGAATTTAATGATAAACAGCAGATGTACAGAATAGTTTAAATATAATAACAAATAAATAATATAAAGTTCACTGCAGATATACATTTGTAAATGATTTCTTTTAACCTTTTGTTCCAAAGAATGCAGAGCACAAAACCGAGGTAGAATCCTAATAACAGATGTGTTTTTGGCTCCAGCTAACTATTCACAAAGGAGAAATATATTTTCATTTTAAATGCAGGATATTGGTTTGTTTCCGCTTAAGGCACATTCAGAGTTTAAGCATTTGCAGGATCCTCTTAAGCTGTATTTTGCCTCAGCACTTGTTAGTGGCTGTTTTTTCCACAGAAGACTGTATTGGAAATTAATGTATTCTACAAATATGTAGTATGAGATAGGAAACCATTTCAATTCTGGGATTAATTTGTGTGTCCAGGGTTTCTTAGTCTGTGTATGTGTTTGATTTTTTTTTCAGATGGCATCTACAGATAAGACAGACATTTAGAGTTAGATGCTGTTACAAATAATTGCATCCTATGGTATTGAACAGATTTTAGACACGAGTCTTTAGTCCTCTACTGTGTTGCAGATCCTTCAGAGACATTGAGTCATTGTAGTCCATTGATTTTCACAAGTTGCATATAAGTTTCTTTGAGGTTAAGGGAACAGAACACATTTTGAATAGTACTGCAATGATTAATCTTCTGTGGAATTTGATATGAATTTAAATAATAAAAAATTAAAAAAGTTAAATAGCCTAGGTATAGAACTGAACTGTAGATTTTAACTTAAGTCAAGTGTGTGCAACACAGGAACCAGCGCTCATTCAGGCAGAACAGAAATTGAAAGGACAATTGAAGAAGATCATTAGCAGCATCACAAATAACTTATGTATTTCTTTGCATGATTACCGTCATATTCAGAGTGAAACCATCAAATTAATTTGCATTAGGCAATAATATATAAAGTGTCAGACTTGATTTTAATCATAGCAGAAGAAATAAGAGGAGTAGTTACTCTCCCAAAATATGGAAGACTGTAGTACATATAAGAAGATTTCACTTTAACTCTTAAATAACCTAAATAATTATGACAGTATGTCAAATATAATATTTATCACTTGTAGAACTATTTTCTGAAATAATTCTGATGTCTTCAGTCTCAGGCAGACTACTTCCTACAATGGCCTGTGGAGTAGTTCATGTATATCTTACTTTTTTTGCATCAAAGTTATTACCAGATTGGATTAAAATAATTCTTTCCATTGTGTATTTAAAGAATAAATTTTGCTATTCCTTGAGTATTGTTGATTCACAAGCACCTCTGATCAATTTTTTAAGTCTTGCTAAGTTCTGGGTATCTTGTGACAATCCTGCACCTTGTGAGAGAGTAACTATTGTTACAGAATACCATATACTCCCATTTTTGCCATTTTGTAGTTTTAAATAAATAGGAAAAATATCAAACCATTTCTTTTTTTCTTCTTTATCACTTACCATATTGTATGTGTTTATAAAATTTATTATTCATTCGTATTTAATGAAAAGTGTCTCAGTCTTTTTCAGAGTTTGTTTTCATGAAGTTTTTTCAAATCCACACTTCCTATCATGGCCTGATTTTTTCTGTGTTTGTAACCTTATGCATATTAAGACAGTGAAGAACATCACATAGTATTTGTTGTGAAGAAAGACCCCTGGTTTAAATAATACACTATAATATTCTGTAATCATAATGTCCTTTGCTTTGTTAATGTTGTGTTAAACACTATTACACACTGAGAAGACATTTTCAGTGAGCTGTTCATTGAATAGAATCTTTTTTTTTTTCAATTTGCTGAGACAATAGAGCTAGTTTACAAGCCAGAAGTGATTGTTTTATTTTACATCTGGTAATATAGCTTGTTTGTTTGGCATTCACCAGCAGTTTGAGCTTTTCAGATCTTTTCGCATTAGAATGTCTATCCTGTTATTTAGTATTTCAGCTTTTGATTTTGCAATTCTATAGACAAGAGTAGCTAATGCAAGGCTACAGCAATTAGCAGAGACAAGTCTTACCTTTCTTTGAGACATCTTTGTAAGGTTCTTTAAGGGCTGTGAGACATCTTTCCTGTGTTAGACATCTAGGCCTCACAAAATGCCTGCTTCTTTCCAGTGATCATAAGGGTCATTTAGGATAACTGCTTCTAGTGAAATCCACCGCGGATTTCAGCTAATATTATTATGTTCATTCTCTCTACCATCTGTTTTTAGTTTAAAAAAGAGTTTCAAAATAACTTAAGAACATTTCATTGATTTTGTTGATCATGGTCTTCATGTTCAGATCATGGGCCATCAACATGAATTTCACTATTGTTCTGCTACTATTTCTATATTTCTATATTGGTGTCCTGGTTTTAGTTTTTTTAGTTTTTTCTTCCTAGTAGCTGATATAACGCTGTAGTTTTTTGATTAATTATGATGAGAATAATGTTGATAACACACTGATGTTTCAGTTATTACTAAGTAGTTTTTACACTAAGTCAAGGACTTTTCAGTTTCCCATGCTTTAACAATGAGGAGGTGCACAAGAAGCTGTGAGGGAGGATAGCTGAGCTGAATTAGCCACATACCACAGAGCATCTGCGGCACCTGTCTTCAGGAACCCAGTTACTCCATGAGTGCAATAACTGAATTAGCTTTATTACCAAGAACAGTAGTTTAAACACAATGTTCAAATTGTAACACGTGACTTTTCAACCAATGACATTAGAGCACTTCCACGTGCATGTGTGAGTGTCCTGGAGAACTGCAAGTCCCAGAATGCCTTTCAGCATCTTTCCTGTAATATGAGCTGCTACAAAGGTTGCCTTCAGTGTATAACCTGGAGGGTAGTTGGGAGGGGACATTCACCGCTCGTGAATGGACTGGTCATTGGTCAATGGGTCATGAACAATTGTCACTTATTCTTGGGTTCTCTTGTTCTTTTTTTATTATGCTTCCTTCCATTACTTTAGTATTATGATAATGATTATGATGATGATGTTGATTATTATCATATTTTACTTTATTTCAATTTTTAAATTCTCCTTATCCCAAACCACTGGTTTTACCTTTTTTTTTTGTTTGTTTGTTTATTTCAGATTGTCCTCCCCATTCCTTTGTGATACTTAGTTACCATCTGGAGGTAAATCATGGCAATCCCTTTTGGCCTCAATGTGGGGCATGACAGGTTGAGATAACAAATCTGAGTCGAAAGCATCAGAAAAAAAATTGTTATAAGCATTCATTATCTTATCTTAGTAGTCACTGGTCACAGTGTTGATTTATTTTCTCTCAAAGTTGGTATACTTGTTCTTAAAATTGTCTTAGGTAATACCTTACTTGCAGTATATTTTTCCTGTTGTGCTGTTTATCACTCATGGGAACCAAGCTAAAGTCGTCATGTTGTTGTACTTTGTCACACTGTCTTATGATATCATAGAATTGCAGGTCATTAATCTGGTACTTACAGTCAGCATTGCTGTCATCTCTGTACTTTGGGAGCCATCTATTGGAAACTATTAATAATTATACCTTTTACCTTTTCTCCTCTAAGACAACATACACAGGAGACACCTCTCCCTATCTTCTTCTCCAGGCTAATTAAAATAGCTCTTGAGAATTTGAATATCCTTAGGATGCTCAAATCAGCATGTTCCTGTTGCTAAGTCTTCTGAATGTGTTACAGGTTAAACTATTTAAGAAAACTACACAGAGATCTCCCACAAGGATGGATAGTTTTGAGTAGCAAGGTGTGTGGAATGGTATGGGCAAATGCCTAGGACAGTGGGCACCATCAATGTTTTTGAACTTCACCCCTGAACAAGTGCACAATTTGGAAAAAAATATAAAATGTTTGGGAAAAGTATGTGGTCACCCTGGCAATTCCAGAGAAACATAAATCACTACAATGTTCTGGAGCCTGGACCATGCCTCTCAAGCCCTGTTCAACTTTACTGATTACCCTCAGGGGGAAAAGAAAGTCTCTGGATCTGATGACAAGATGACAGGAGCTGCACCTACTTCAATTCTGGTGACAGACTCTGCTGGTGAACCAGGGAACCAATTAGTGCCAGTACTAGTAAATTCTATAAACAAGAAGAAGTGGACATGAAAGTCAACTCTTTTAGTAAAGGAGAGTGAAGCAGAGCCATAACAGGAGAGAAGGAGAAGGCAGAACAAGAGGTAACCACTCGATTCCCATCCCTGAGCCTGCTGTGGGGTATGCAAAAATATTTCAGTCATCATCCAGGTGAGTGCATTATCTCCTGGCTGTTCCTGAACTGCCTGAGGCTGAACCAATCTGGAATGATAGTAACACCTCTGTGATAACATTTTAGGAAGGGAAAAAAGTTATTGCTCAGAAGTAATTGTGGCCAGAAAAAAGTGGAGTGAGAATATGTGAGAGGAACAATTCTTCAGACAACAAGGTTGATGCAGAAGGAGGGGGAGGAGGTGCTCCAGGCACTGGAGCTGAGGTTCTCCTGCAGCCCATGGTGAAGACCATAGTGAGGCAGCAGGTGGATGCCCAAAAGCGGGCTGTGAACCCATGGGAAACCTGTGCCAGAGCAGGGGTCTGGAATGACCTATGGACCCATAGAGAGAGGGTCCTTTCCGCAGGCAGCAGCAGGAAAAATCTGTGATGAACTGACTATAACCCCCATTCCACATTGTGTGCTCAGTTCCACAAGAATCTGGTTTGTAAGCAGAGAACACAAGGGTTTACAGTTGATGAACCTGATGCATATAATTTTTACTGAATATCCCTTTGAAGCCTCCTCAAAGTTCAGATTATAAATTTGGATATTTAATTTTTCTACAATTTTTTTTTATATCTTCAAAATCTGGTATTCAGCATCTTAGTGATTTAGTCACCTAACATTCAGTGTCACAATTAATGACTGAAAATCACAAGTTTCTGCAAGCTGCTAGTATATTTTCAGGAACTGAAACAATTCTATGTATTTAAAAGTTTCCAGGAAATAAAAAGTTCTCTCATTTTTTTTCCATCATGAAAAATCTGCTTTTCATTGACCGTTTTGGAAAATTCTGTGTGTCTTCAAAAATGTGTGTAAGATTTTGTACCCATATTTCTAGGAGCTACCTCAATATTTCTTAATATCCAGTTTCTGTGACACAGGCTTCCACCATTCTTCAGAACAGGCATATCCTTAGAAGGTAACGTGATCCCTCAGAAACTGACATTTGTTTTTCTCAGGTTTAAACCATTACTCCTTAAAAAGCTTTAGAAACTTTTCTGCTCTTGCCAGATGTTCTTCCCATGTTTTATGGAAACAAATGAAGTCATCTGAATACATGATGATGTCTTAAATTCTCAAAATGTGGCTTAGATCATTCAGTGCCTTCTGAAAAGTCCCTCATGCACTCACAGTTTGAAAGTCATTCTAGAGAACTGAAATAATTGACAGGGTGCCATAAATGTGGGTTTTCTTTCCCTTAATATTCACCTACTGATTTTTCTTTTTTTTTTTTTCTTTCATGATTTGAAGGTATCCAGATTCTCAGTCAAACCCTGTGAAATATTTTGTTCTTGACATGGAGTAGGTATGGAAAGAAGTCATTAAATACCCTGCTCTGTCTATGCATTCCGTTTTTTTAGATCAGTATTTAAGTTCATTGGGGTTTTTTTATAATTGCAACTGGACATTTTCAAGGCAATGAAAATAGACTAACAGGAAAATCTTGCAGCAGTGTATTTTAATCTTTTTTCAGTGCTACCTGATATATTAAATGAATAAAAATTCCACATCCTCAGTGCAAATACAAGTACTGATACTGTTTGCTTTATTTATCTTAAAAGTTAGTGATCTTTAATAATCTATATAAACAATTTCTAGTTCTTCTTATGTGACATAATCTTTTCTGAAGACACCATTTTCAGTAGCCTTTGTCCACATATTAGCTATACAATTTATCTCATCAATCATGAAATGCCTCATTCATGAAAGAATTTACCTTATAGGATCTATGTGAATATTGTATAATTAACAATCTTTCAATTAGCTTCTTCACTATCAAGTAGTTCCTAATGTGTTAAATCTAATACAGGTATTAACAGCTTAACTTCTTAAAATATGTGTATTTCTTCCACATTTGAAGCTACTTATTAGTCCAGGGAGCAACAGTCAGGAACTTAACCCACTAGGGTTCTCATGTGAGGTATTTTCACACAGGGAAGTTCACACCTTGCAGATGAACGCTGACACTCAACATTAGGGAAAACCTACAGCACCTACTGTTAGCAAAGTATCATTTGGTTTTCTTGAGTCTATACCTTCCATAACACAAAGTCTACCAAATGAACACAAAATCTTATTATCTCCACAACTCAAAGTTTTTGAGTCATGTACAGGTGCTCCTGCCCTCTTGAAGTTGCTTCAATTTGCTGTAACATCCACGAAAAAAGTATATAATAATATATTATTTTATATATATATATAACATACTATATATAGTATATATTAAAATAGTATATAATAGTATATGATATATATATAATAAGATAGTATATAATGCTGATCTGAGAACTACATCTCATTAAGCCTTTTACTGACAAGTAGACTATTCTATGGATGTGAAAGTAGTAATAAAAAGAGAATTGTCTTAATTTCCACTCAGAAATTTATTAAATTTATTGGAAAACTGAAAGTAACATCTAGCCAAACAGAGTTTAAATTAATTTAATCTCTCTGTCCCTTCCTCCCCACCTTTTCAATTAGAGACAAAAAAGCATCAAACAAAGCAGTCATTTTATCACAGACCTAC
Source organism: Lepidothrix coronata (assembly GCF_001604755.1). NCBI lineage: Eukaryota > Metazoa > Chordata > Aves > Passeriformes > Pipridae > Lepidothrix > Lepidothrix coronata. Next base: position 524,881 of record NW_016690437.1, read on the forward strand.
AATAACATAGCACAGCTTTTTACTGACATACTCCATGAAATTATTTTTTAAAACTATAGTCTTCCGAAATTGAGCTGAAAGGGGGGGCTCTTGTTGATCAAAATAATTCTCAATTCATCTTGTTTCAAAAATGATTACAACTACTCTTGAGATACTATTATGGATGTCCTCTTTGATCTGTTATCATAGTATTAATAAAACTTTGCACAACACAATACTCTGAAGGGTAACACTAGGAGCTTTATCGATATATCTTCATGATTCAGCTGTTAATAACTTTCCATGTATTTTTTCAACTAGGTTCGAATCCATCTAATTGGGACTCCTAAATAAAGTTTTTTTGGATATACCAAGTCCACTAAATCATCCATATGCCATTGACCTGTTAGAATATCCAGACAGGAAATGACACGAATGTTGATTAATGTCTATGTTGTCTATTTCTAGTCACCTTATTAATACTGAGGTGTTAGTAAAGTAATTGTTCATTAACTAATTCCATTGTTTCTGAGGGTTGTAGAATTGGGGTGACTTTTTAAATATCACTATTTATTCCTTAGTATCCAAAGAACACTATTACTCTGGAAGTTGTATTTAGTGGATTCTTTAGTGCCAGAGAATGGATTTCATCAACTGTTACTTACCAACAATAAAAAAAGTTGTCAAAATAGTCTATGAGTTATTATGGCAGGGGGATTGGAACTAGATGACCTTTAAGGTTCCTTGCAACCCAAACCATCTTATGATTCTATGATTTCCATAATAAATCACTTGTTTATAACTTACTTTTGGCCATAGTCCGTTTTTAGTTTCAACCTTCAGCTCTCATTCTTTTCCTTTACACTCACCCTTAGATGCATTAAATAATTAAAAGGGTTACTGGTGCAGCTATATTTGCTTTCTGTTTTGCTTTGTACCTGTTCTCAACATTGTGATAGCTTTTAGCTGTGTCTTTAGTATTGCCTGCTTTAGCAATTTTGGAAAAATTCAATAACCATAAATTTCTAAGTCCAACGTCTAACTGGTATCTGGCCTGTTTCGAATAGGCATTCGTCAGACTGCTGAGGGTATATTTCCACAACACATTATCTGATTACATCTGCAATTGGAAATTTCAGCACAGGCAAGCATTCATTTTCAGAATAATTCAGTTTTAGAGAAAAGTCCTCCTCACAGAGGAGGATATATCCCAATATCAGGCAAATAGTCTGTCTTTCTTGTGAATCATTCCCAGATCTGCCTTTAGCCTTCTCTGAAATATCTTCTTATTGTCTAGATACTTTGATGTAGAGCTTAGGGGGCTTGTGGCACACTGTTTCCTTAGGCCAAAACGTTCTGAATAGTGACTTGCAAAGCTTTTTGAAATATTTAAGATCTGCTACAGCGCTCAATTCAAATGATACTGTGTAACTGCATATTTACTTATAGAAAACTTCATGTGATTCACAAAATTTTGGACAATAATAAGTTAAATTGCATTCTTTTTATATAAGCTGAGATAATGACAGTGGTGTATTACAGTGTTATTATTTATTATTTATTATTATTACAGTGTATAAACTTGCAGTTATATATAACTGCTTCTTAAGACTAAGGAATTGACAAAATTTTATATGAGATAACTAAAAGGATCATAGTCTCATGAACACCTCTTTAATTACCATAGACTTCTGAAGAAAAATGAAGTGTAGGGTGTTTGATTAAAATTTTGGAAGAGATATCAATAAGGAAAAGTATTTACTATGATCAGAAAAGGGTTCTTTGGGCCAAATGAAATGCTAACACAATTTGTTATAATAAAATGTACTTCCATATAGTGGGATAAGTCTTATGGAAATATAAATCAAGACAGTCAGTATTTTTTCAGCAGCTGCAGTAGAAAAAAACAATATAAACTAATCTGGATTTTTGTGATTATAATAGGAACAAGTTGTATGCTAAAAATATTACAGGTGATTGTCAAATAAAGGATGGGCACGCATAAACAGTCAAACACATGATCATATAACAGGCATCACGGGGTAAGTTTATGCTGCCTTTTAAAAAGTGACACTTAAAAATGTGTTTTAGGGGCAGGTTGGCTAGCTTTATTGATTCTTAGCTGAAGCACTTTTGCAATATATGAGGATCTCTAATAATTTTTGGATACTCAGACTGGTTGTGTTCAGAAATTTTATGACTTCCAATTGGATTCATGGGTTAATTGAAGGGCACTTCAGTTTGAACATTAGTATTATTGAAAGGATACAGTCTCTTACAGTTAGAAAACCAGAACATGTTCTGCAAGTACATCTTTATAAATTCTGAAGTAGCAAAAGATTATATAGTCTAAAATTTCATTCACTTTCACAGATACTAATTTAAAACACTGAAAAAATATTTATTGCTGAAAAAAAATGTTTTATCATACAAATGGTAATGGAATGCAGTAATATGACTTTTTTTCTGGTTGTTAAAAATTCTTTCATTCTGTTCAGAGGAATTTGTCTTCATGTGCAGTGCACAAAATGCTTATTTTATGTGTTTCCTGTAAAAAAACTTAATGAAATTTGTAATGAAATTATGCCCACGCTATAAATATGCAATTTTAATGGAAACACACTCCTTCAAGTTTTTAATGGTATTCTGTTTGGTAAATGTCAGGTGGATACTAGTTGAATGGGAAAAAGATAATGATTAAATACATTATTAATACAGTGAATTCTATGGATAGGTCAACACATACATGGATATCAGTGGATTCATTAATGTTCCTATGCACACGCAGAGGCACAAACAAACAAATTAATAACATACATGCTTGCCAGTGTGATTCTGGCATGTACATGTATGCAGGGCAACCCAGCCATCTGTGGATTGATGACCTTAATTCCGACTTGTTAGGTAATGCTTGAAATTTGACAGCATCTTGTTTATATTAACAAGTGAGAAATTAAGATATCTTTTACTGTGCCATTCTGTTGTCTTTCTTGTCACATATCATTCCTTTGACTTTGAGGAGCATTTTCAGACAAAAATTAAAATCTCTTACAAGCTACTTTGTCAGCAGTGGAAAACTAGGTACGCAGAGAATCACACTCTCTAGATGATGTCAAGATCAGTTCATACCTTTTCTTTTCTTTATTCTTGTTTTAACAAATTACATATGGCTCATTTCTTTAGAAAATGTGTGGGAAAGGATTAACACCTTACAGGAAGATCATTGCAAGGAAGGATGGGAAATGTAGTCTCTGCAGCAGGCCCCCGAAGAGACTGCTTGACTACACATACCCACTGGAAGGGTTCAAGAATGATCGTTGGGGAAATAGCATGTGCTCTAGGATTATGTAACCTCTTATGTAATCGAGGAGTATAAAAACGTGTGCTTGACCATTAATAAACGATTTACCAGCTTGCACTCGATCTGGTGGGTCCGTGCCTAACTGCCACAAGAATGCACTGCTCCATATGACTTACTCATCACCAGTGATAGTGATAGGCTTTCTGAAACTAGTTTTCTAACTTTTTCTAAATAAAATACCAACTTAAACCCACCAGAAAATCCAATGATGTAAATACTTGTTCAAATAAAGTCCTTTGACTTTGTACTGGGGCAAAAGAGAAGAACAGAAAACATACATATAATTGTCTCTGCTCTGATGGCAGTAAACTTCGGGGGAGGGACCAAATGTACATCTGGGGACACATACTCCACAAACCACATTCCCAGAAATATTTGTGCCTATGTCTACAGGGTTTCAGATATATTTTAACTACTTCTGCTGATTCAGTTACTGCTGCTTATCAAATTGTCTTTTATGAACTGAACCGAGGTTAATTAACATATATGTACCTTCCTTTCTCTAAGCTGTCAAGCCTCTCTGAAAGTGAAATAACTTTTTTAAATTGTGCTAAGCACATTGACTATTTTTTAAGGTTAGAAATCATGAATAAGATGATCAATTGACAAATGGTAACATTAGACTGCAAAAAAATGTAGTGATTGCAATCATGTGAGTGTACATTTAAAATAATAAGATAGGAGTTAAGATTAAGAAGTTAGTCAGAAACTGAACCAGCAAAGATTTAATTTTTAAAAGTAAAACTGACAAACACGGGCATCTGGTATTATATAAAGAATTTACTATGTCAGTGTAGCTGGAGCAATTGTAAATGCAAAGGCAAGTTATTCAGACTCAGCAATGATGGAAAGCTACACTAGGTTGCACTGTCAGTTTTTAGTCTATAAATACAGATATGAACAGTAGTTATGCTCTGCTATAGGTGCGTACTCTGTTTATTTTAGAAAACTTGGTTTTACTCAAATGGTACACTATTTCATTTGCCATATACTTACACAAACAATAAAGAGAAGTTATCTTTCATAGTTATGCTCTGCCGTATTTATTTACCTCTATGTATTTTACTTTATTATAATTCTGTAATTGTTTCTTCATGATTTTGTTTGAGATTTTGTGAAAAGAGAAAGATTATATCCACAAATCAGAAGAGTATAAAACTATTATTTATTTTAGTAAATTTCAATCACATACTGCTCAAGAAATTTGAACTATATTCTTGTGTAAGTGAACAGATTCAAAATACAGGATAATGTTATATATCCTTCTATCAGAGACAGGATTGCAGTTTAAATCCTTCATCTAGTGAAAGTTTAATGTGCTGAATAAATACCCCTACCTAAAATAGCAGCAAATCAAAAGCACACTTTTTTTTCTGCCAGCCTATACATATATATATATGTTGAAACTATTTAGGAACTTCTACATAATAGGAGGGAAAGGGAACCCCCTAGTGCATGAAGTAAGAATAAAACATGGATGTTACCTGAAGCTGTATCCATCAAATGTGTGCAAGATGGTATTCAAGATAGATTTTGTAAAAAGGGAAATTAAATAATTACAACATACTTTGGTTTTGGGGCAAGCTCTAAACATCAAGATTAGAAACACTAATGGTGATGAATTCTATCTGTCTTGTGAACCAGAAATATAATGTATTTGAGTTTCATTATCTATTAGAAATTTTCATCAAGCTTAAAAACATCAGTTATTGGATCCAGCATGAACACTAAAGATATAAAAGATTGTGGAGCTAGATAACCTTTGTTCTCATGAAAATATTTTAAACTAATCATGTCTAGGAGCCACTGTTGTGGTATTTTTCCTTAAGTGAGTACTCTATTCCACTGAAAAGTCACCAAAATTACCCAATGGGAAATTTCAAATATTGAGCAAAGCAGTATGAAAACATCACTGGTAATTTTCTCTTAATGAATATCTCCGTCTGTTTCTTGTGTTTGTAAATTATGTCTTGAATGACTGTGAGCCCAGTTGTGAATCCTTACTTTTGCATATTCACCCTAGCATGTCACTATTTCAAATGTTCTCTTAGTTCCTCACACTCTTTGATATTTTTAGTAACACTTTTCTGCTTTTCCCTGTTCCTTCTTCTTTCTGATAAACATTCAGCTATAGGAGAAGTATGGATGTACTAAAACCTTTTGGCTAATCACTTGTTTAAATCATTATCAAACAAATATGCCCTCACAAATGAGTGGAGATTTCTAATTTGCTAGCTGATGTATAGTCACTTTGCATTCAGTATGGATAGCAGTCAAAGACAACACTACACTCCAGCACTGAAGAATCATGTCTAGAGAAGAAGCTGTGTGATTGAGCAGCTAAGATCATTTGTGTTGTTCAGCCTGGGGAAGAGGAGACTGAGGGGAGACTTCATTGCAGTCTACAACTTTCTTGTGAGGGGAAGGCAGTGATCTCTTCTCTCTGGTGACCAGTGACAGGACTCAAGGAAACGACATGAAGCTGTGTCAGGGGAGGTTTAGGTTCGATAATAGAGAAAGGTTCTTGACCCAGAAGGAGGTTGGGCGCTGGAACAGCTCCCCAGGGAAATGGTCACAGCACCAAGTCTGCCAGAGTTCAAGAAGTGTTTGGACAATGCTCTCAGGCCCATGGTGTGATTCTTGGGATTGTCCTTTGCAGGGCCAGGAGCTGGCCCTTGTGGGTCCCTTTCAATTCAGGATATTCTGATTCTACGATTCTGTGATTCTTTTAGACTACTTTACATTGCCGTTTCACTTCATTTTTATATTGTTTTTTACTGCCTTTAATGAAGTTGTCTCTGGTTCCAACAAAGTTTGTGAGATCTAAATTAGCTTCTGTATTTCTATCTCTTTTAGATACATGGAAAAAATGAATACAACTTAATCCATTCTACTTTCCAATGGTACTGCTGCATTCTACCTTATTCCCATTGCTAATTTGAAAGGCTATAGTGGTATAGTCTAGTTCACAACCTACCTCAAGGATATAGTGCAGGGAAATGCATTTCTTCAGGGATTTTTTTATTGTAATATATATCGTTTTTCTTTGATGGGTTAGTCTTTAGCTTGCTGCTCTATATGTTGATAGACCCTATACTGATTTTCTACGTCTTAGGCTTTTACTTCAGAGATCTCTGTTTTTAGTTAACCTCTACCTTCCTCAGACTTCTTCCACTTATCCTATGTTGTCTTCAAACTTTTCAAAGACCAGAAAGACTGAGAGCAAATATTGCTGCTGACATATTTTAGTGTTGGGCCAGCTGAGAATAATGTATCCCTCTCTCATTATATTTACTCCACCCTTTGGCTGCTCCCTGTCAAGGAACATGCTGAAAAGAACATGAAATAAATTATTATAATCAGTCACCAGTTTGGGAAATAGAACTAGGAGGAAGTTTTGAAAGTAGGTCTCCTGTCCATGCAGCAGTTAGGGAAAAGAACATCGTACAGCAAAGAGGAGAGGTGAAACAGAGAGCAAAAATACTGATGGCAGACAGCCAGAACAACCCAGCAGTGAAGGAGGACAGCCAGGAAGCTGAAAAACTTAGAGGAAAGCCTGAGCATCCAGCCAGAAACCATGAGTTAAGCAATTCTTGTGGGAAAGCTTGACTGGGAGATCTTAGCACTCTTAGCCCAACAAGAAGGAGAGACAGACAGGTGCAGAACACTGAACCTCATAAGTCATTCTGTAACCACAGTCCAAAGAAAATAAAAACCTCATTAGTTTTGAAAAAAAACTGACTTACTGTGCTCACTTGACCAAATTAAGTACTCATACCAAAAGTATCAAGCTTTAGTGGTCAAATGTATTGCATAACCTCACGGTGTGTCAACTCTCAATTGGTGTAAACTTTGAAAACTCCATTAAGTCTGGTGAAATCATATTTATATAAGCCAGCCAAAATTCTAGCTCTCAAAATGCAAAATTAATTTATTTATTTTATTACTGTTAGGCTGAGTGCTCATGGGGTAGCAATAGAGAAATGAATGTCATAAGAGCTCACTAATGTAACCACATAATGAGGAAATGTATTTTTAGCATGCAAGAACAAGCATACGTGAACAATCAAGTGCAGAGTGCTTTGTTAATGTTTATTATGGATTACCAAAGCTAATTACTAAGGGTGCAAATTAATGGCTATTGCATAGCAATAGTCAGATTCACTGGCCCTGACAGTGTTGAAATACTTGCAACATTGAAAAGTTTTAGATCTTATTTGCATGTATTTTTAATCTAAATCAATGCTTAACAACCAAAGAGGGTGGTATTAATATCACAGAACTTCAGGGACCTGATTAGTTTATCTAGTCATGGGTGCTTAAAGCCATTTAGGACTGCTTTGTGAATCACCCTGGCTTCAAGCTGCCACTTCAGGAAGGCCCAAAGCTCCAAGAGATCCCATGTTATATCTGTCATCCTCACACAAATGTCTCAAACTATTTGCAGCCTCACAGATTAGAGTAGATGCCTATGGTTAACTAACCAAATCAGACCCGAGTTGCCTAGACTGTCAATCTTCCACCTTCTTCACAGTCAGTAAAGACAAATGGGCACCTTTATTTCCCAACACCAATGGTGAACTGTAAATGTTCTCTTTAAGATAAATGCATCTAAAAAATGCCAGTTCATTCTCCACTGACAAAGGGAGCCAAAAGTAGTCGTCTTAGATTATATGTCTACATTTATGTGCATATTGCCATCTAGCACCATAATATTGCTCCTAGAAGAACCTGTGTCTTCCTGTTTCCCTGCTGTTTTGTTTGTCACGATAAAGATTATGCCAGCCATAAAACCACTTGTATCAATACCAGATACCACAGGCTCATCTGGCCTGAAATGAAGTGCCATTTTCTCCTTCATCTGTCAGATGATTGACCCTGTGTGATAGCTGTTATATTTCCTTGCATGGTGCTAAGAAAGCCTTGAGGATTGCAGTCTAGTTCCATATATGATATGTCCTTACAGAAAAAAATATTTTGCTTTGTTTCCAATTGCATCTGGACAACGTACTTATTGCAGTACCCTTCTTTTGCAGAAAAACATAACAGGTCTTATTCACCTCATTTTTTATTAAATTAGCTTTCTGAGGGACAAACAGAGAGTCATGGCAACTTATGCTGTTTGCCAGAGAATACATCTGCTGCTTTTCTAAATAGTGCCTTTAAATGAACATCTGCAAACCTCTAGAGACTATTGACTGATTATGTCTTCCAGACTCTTAACACTGAAAAAAATAAACAATCAACTCCCCAGTATTTTAAACCTTGGAAGCATCAGCCTCATTTCCTCAATAAGAAGATAATGAAAGGATGGAGCTGGAAGTGATTATACTTTCCAGTAACTTGTCTGTAAATACAAAAAAAAATTAAACTGTGATAGAATACTGATATTTAATGATATGGGAATACATAAATATGCATATATGTGTGCACATATATGCATGTACACACAGAAGTGTACACCACTGAATTCAGTGCATAATAGCCAGTTGTTGGAGAGTTGTGTAAGGGTGTATGCATATAGACAAATGCATATCCTTGCCTATTGGTAAAGCCTGAAGCTTTTTCTGCCTCCGCTTCTTAAGAATAAGCTTAATTCAATTACATATAGAACAAACAATGTAAAAGATAACAAAAGAATCTTCTGACATTTGTGCAGTGTATGAATTACACAGTAAAAAGTTGTCTTCTACATTTTTACTAGCATGCAAATGAAGGCATACTAATAAGACTATTTTCATAGAATAAAACAGATTATGATTTGCTTATTTTCCATTTTTTCCTTAGTGTAATATTCAATACAATTTATTGCAATTTTCAAGGTATTTAATTTACTGGTAAATTAAATACAGATAATTGTTTCTGATAAAAAGTACTTGCTATCAAACTATAAAATATTGACTATATATAAATATAAACTATATATATGCATGTATGTATATATATATATATATATATATATATATATAACTAAAAATAGTAAGACCGTAAAGAGACTTAAGACATCTAGGTTTAATTCTTAGCATGACAGTATACTACTTACGTACCCCTGCAGCATATCTATCAAATTACTTACTAATAATCTTGAAGTCCTGAGTAAGCATTCTCTTCCCTGTTGCGTTTTTTTTTTTTTTATGAGATAGGGTTAATTTTCTTCCTAGAAGTTGCACATCATTCTATGATTTAGATTTGTACCTAAAGCAGTGTTGATAACACAGGGTTGGTTTAGTTATCACAGAGCAATGCTTGCACAGAGTCGAGGCCATTTCTGCTTCTCACCCTGCCCCACCAGTAAGCTGGGGGTTCACGAGAAGCTGGGAAGGGACACACCTGGGACAGCTGGCACCAAATGACCAAAGGGATATTCCACATCACACTTACTGACAGAAACTGGGGAAAGAAAAACAAAGGGAGGATGTTCAGCTACGACATTTGTCTTCCAAAGTCACAGTTATGCATGATGAAGCCCTGCTTTCCTGGGGATGGCTAACACCTGCGGGTTGATGGACAGTGATGAATGAATTCCTCATTTTGCTTAGTTTGTGTGTGTGGCTTTTGTTTTACCTATTAAACTGTGTTATCTCAACCCATGAGTTTTCTCAGTTTTAGTCTTCCAGTTCTCTCCCCCATCCCACTTCTGGGGAGTAAGAGAGCAGCTGTGTGGGGCTGAGTTGCTGACTGGGGTTAAACAACATCTATTCAGATCAACCATTGTTTGACTATAAATTAGATTTTCTATATATTGTAAATGTATAATGTTTTATTAGTAAAATTAAGTAGTAAAAGTTATTGGAAATATTTATTTCTCTACCTATTTTGCTGCTGATAAAATCCAAGTTGTATATTTAGAAATAGAATAAAATCCTAACTAGACTGAGAGGCAATGAAGAAATCAGATTCTTACAGAGATATTAAACCTACTGTGAAGCGCACTCTGTGGGTAGTGTAGGTTGGAACACCCTCACATTGAGGAATCTACTGTATTAAAGAAGGCATGACTTAGATCTGCTTTAAAATATGCAGTTAATAATACAATGCCTTGCTGTGCATATTTGACTCTAGTTAACCTGACCCTCCAGAGGATGTTCCAGACTGTGAACACTGAGTTGTGAAGCCTGAACATAGGTATAAATGTCATATAAGACACCATTAATGATCTGTTCTGGACAGCCACATACTTGCACTCTTCTCTTGAGAAAACTCTAATTTGCTGTGCAGTACTACATGAAAACTCCTCCACTCAAGCCAGAAACCAAAATGACCCTTCAGGGATTTTAGTGTTTATGCCAATATAATCTGTAATTATTACTTCACAGGATCTGAAAATGAAATATGAATATGTAAACCAGTTCAAATAGCAATAGATAACACTATATACCACTCAACTGTGACTGTAGCACTTCCTCCTAATGAAAGCATCCAGTAATTTCAATAAGAAGACCTTACTTCAAAATACTGAATTAAAAAGCACCACCAATGGCTCTTCCTCATTTGAGCAAATTCCAGGAAAAAAGAAGCATGAAGTAATATAACACCACCACCAGCCCTTTTCTCCCAACAAAAAAGTAGTATTTAATTTTCTCACAATAGAAGAATAATTCTTATGACTTCAGCTTCACCCAAACCTCCAGGCTTTGGAACAAGGACTTGAAATACTAAAGAGGATGAACTTTTAAAAGGATGTACCTTTTTGTAATTTATAACAGATGAAAAAAACACAACTCATCAAAACCATAAGTCAAGAAAAATACTACTTCTGATTGGAAACATCAAGTCTATGTCTAGAATTCTCCGTACAAACTTGTTTTCCTGGCTGCACAGAAGCTCAGGTTGTATTGAAGGAAGGCTGTAGCTCTTATAGCTGCATATATTAGGGATAAAGGCACTTCTTTGGGCTACAGATGTAGGTACAAATGCCCTCAGTCTTATAGGGCCTAAAATGTGCCTTACTATAAGTTATCTGTCTACTAAATTATGAAACAATGTGCACTGCCCTGATACTTTCATTTCAGTCATCACTCAGAGAGAGGCCAGGTGTTAACTGAACAAAGGCAGAGGCCTCACTGGTTATGAAGAAGAGCAAGTTGCTCCGGGAAGTTTTTATCTAGAATATTCTGTGTTTAGACAAAGTCAGGCAGATAGCTAAGTTACGCAAAAATTTCCCAGTTGCTCACCTGGATGTAAATATACATATGCAGTTTAATCGAATTTTAGACTCCCAAACCCAGTGTTGAATCAGATCCTCATGTTTAATTTCATTTGCAAGATTGGAATAACTGCATGATCTTCAATGTCCATAGTTGCTACAAAAGAAATTCATCAGTTGTAGTAACACATTCAGAACTTTCTATTACAAGAAAATCCCATGTGAAAATTAAAAAATCAGATTTTCACCAGTGTTAAAGAAACAGAGAAAAACAAAAGTTTGACCATGAAACTTTTTCCATTTCAAATGCATTACTAAACCTGAAACTTTTCCTAGCATAGAGAAGAATTTTGAAAGGAAGAGGAGGAGAAGCGACACAGCCTCTTCCAAAAGAGTAAAATAAACGACAAAAACTTAAGTACTAGTTATGATTAAAGATAATGTTTGAGGCTAGAGGGAGGAATTGTTCTGCAGGAAAATTTTAAAGGCCTCAGTTTCATGTATGACTAATCAAAACTTAAATGGTATTTAAGTTTAGGAGCTAAACAATGAGAGTGTTTTCTAAATGAACAGCTTCCATTCTAATGTTTAAATGTGTTAGGAATATTCTGGAATATCACACCAGAAAACAGTGTTAAAATCAGGAGCATATAATCACTGAGGGATGAAAGAGAAAGGCAAGGAGAGATTTTGGTTCCTGGTAAAATAGAAATTTTTAAACTGTCAGTTTTGGGGTTTTTTAATAATTCTTAGTACTACTAACATATTACGAGTAAGTTGTCTTCATGTATTTATATGAATTAGAGTCCCCCACACACCTTGCCAACTCTCAGTAAAAAAAAAACCAAACACAAATCTCCCAAAAATAAAAATAATAAAAAAAACCCCCACAACTCAAATGGCTTTGGAATAAGAATTAGCCCAGATTTAGTTAATATATTAGAATAATGATGGTTCATAAACTAGAGATCTTCCAAATAATGAAATTATCTAATAAAGTCTGAAATATAAACTAGATCAATATTTATTTCAATTGCCATACACTGATATTTCCATTGGGGAGGAGCAGAGAATGGCCCTGACATTATATTTTATTGCCTTCTTAACAAGCTATTACAATAACATTTAATGGCACCATAAAACTTGGCACAGATAACGCCACTATAGTCACATCAGCCCATGACTATTATTATTTCATTACTTATACAGAGTTCTTTAATGAAATAGAGATCAGTTTCATAAAATCTAAGTCGAAGTACCATGAGAAGATTTTCAAAAATGGGATCTGCCAGTTAAATTCATTCAGTTTTTTGTGCCCACACACTTGTAATCTGATTTTCTAATGCCACACTGCAGCTTTTGAAAATCTTGAGTTACTTAAGATCTTAAGATGACTTCCTGTAAATGTATATTACCTGACTGACTGGATCTTTGAATGAGACAACATCTTTGCTATCAGAAATCTATGCCTTAAGTGTGAACTTTTTGTCTGTACTCTCTCTACAGTAACTTGAAGGTGACTGCCAGGTTTAAAACAGCTTCATTTCTGATATATATGTGTCAAAATCCTGACCTTGTAAGGCAAAGTTTGTATATAAGTAATTCTTATTCCTTCCTCTCAATGAAGAATGAGAAGTAATAATATTCTCATCAAATTGCAATTATTGTTTGAAATTATTTTTCTTTGTACATTTCTGAATTATATAAAAGAATAATAAGAAACTAATTAAGTGTTTTAAAAGGTAGGATAAGAAAAGATAAAGCATAAAGTTAGATTCCTTAGCAAGCAGGATGAAATATTTCAAGTGATGAGCACCCACGTACTGCCACTGAGATTTAACTCTTTATTCAATGCACCTTTACTTATTAATGTATTCTTATAAAGATGAGGCTACTGCATTAGGGACAAATCTTTAGGCTTGGGCTATCCAAGATGTTAAGTTGGCATCTAAGCCCTGTTAGGAGAGTTTATATACAGAAGCTGGGCAGTTCGGTTGCTGATTGGGCCTTTGGAAATCTCTCTTAGTGTGAAATTAATCTCTCAGTCTCTCGCAACTATCAAAGAAACAGTTAGCAACTGAAATTGTTTGACACTGAAAATTGTTACCTGCAGATTCCATGCTCTTGAGAAATGCCCTAAGTTTTCTACATTTGCTTAGTTTTGCTTCAAGAGTCATCACTCCTGTTGCAAGGGAACCAATTGTTCTGAATGAGCAATTAAGCTATTAGGTAAAATGGAATAAGATGTTGAAAGTATTCTTGTGTTAACATTTTTTTTTTTTTATGCTTTGTCTTCCCCTTTTATCCTGCCATAGGTGACCAATTCCTTAGAAGAAGAAAAGTGAATGTATGGAAAATGGGAGGCAGGTGAATCTACTCAGACCTAATCTCATCTAATCAAGTCATGTTCACTTTCCTTAACAAAGGCTTCAGTCACATGAAGAACCTTGAAGGGAGCCAGAACATGAGAGTGATGATTCACAGTACTTTTCCATTTGAAAATTTAGTTTAAGAAACTTTAACTTATCCTTTTTATATAATGAAAAGAGGGGCTGTATTTGGATTAAAATTCTACTTTGAATTAATATTGATATAGTGGGTTTGTTTGGGTTTTTTTGTGATACAATTTGCATGAGCTTTCTTATTATCTTATTTCTTAGAGTTAATTTTTTTTTTAGGAAAATTTATCTTTTAGTACCTTTTATTCATGTTTATCATATAATTCAAGAATTTTGTTTTAGGGCTAACTCATAAACTCTTCTAAACTTCTTTCTTTAATTCCAAACAATACACTGTGTAAATGCAGAATTAGGATTGTCTAGCTATAACTGATTTATTTTCCAGTGACTCTCGTAGCCTTCAGGCTAAACATCTGTGTAGACTATACCCTATTCTAACAAGTTACTTCCTCTTCAGAAGCAGTCATATAATATTGAATTGACATTATGCTCTACAGCCTTTGAAGCACACACTATTGCCAGAAGTGAAAGCAGAACTCCACTCTACAGAGTGTATACTTCAGTGTCTTGCAAATGTAGTTTATGTGGACACTGCAGAAGGGTAACTTATGTCATTCTATTTCACATAAACTTCTTTAAAATGTTGATACAAGGCTGTTGCAGTGGAGATCACAAGTTTTTTGCATTTATGCTGTTCTAAATAGTTGAGAATTTAAAAAATTTGTGAATGTAAATAAGATTCTAAATATTCAGCACTTCTGAAAAGAATGTTGACATTCCCAATTCTTTAGCGCCTATCTATTTCTTAAGTTTCACTTTGAAAAAAAAAAAACGGTTTATGCTTATATTTTTATGACTGTACAGATTATACATTCTTTTTGATCTGTGGATTTAATTAACGGTGTATAAAGTATTCAGCAAGTAAGTATCAATCTCTTTGTGCATAGCTCCACATTATCTCTGAATAAAATGACAGAGACTACATCTTCAAATGACCTTTCAAAAACAGAACAAAAACTGACATAAGCAAATATTAAATATACATGACCTCCCATGATTCCCAGGAAATTGAATGATTATTTGTATTGTTGGTGAGAGTGATGAGAACTTTAACATCTCAAAGATGTTGTCTCAAAGAAAGGAATCCTTTTTTATTCTAAATCTATGATTCAGGGACCCCTAGAAAGCATGCTGTCAGCCAATTACTCAAAGCAAAACAACTCATTTAATGCACAAGTTATGGGACGATGTGAAACTGCAAAAGCTGTAAGAATAAATGCAGTAAAAAATAGTGGATTAAGTGGTAGGACAAGATAGCTCTTCAATCACATCTATCTATTACAATTTTATTAGTCAACTGGCAGAGAAAACCAGTTTCTCTTGTACCTTAATCAATTTCAGAAGGTACTAATTAAACGGTTAGAATGGTGAGCAGCAGGCAGGAAGAGCTAGCAGTAAATGGAGTAGAGTCAAGAGAAGCAGAGTAACTGAGAAAATGATAGGAAACAAGAACAGATTAGAGGATACCAGTAATTGGAAAGTGTAATAGTGGTGAGGAAATTTGATTTGAGCAGTATGTGCAGACAAAGAGCTGTAAAAGAAGTACTGTAACCCATTATTTTTTTTAACACAGACATTTCCTTACACAAAATTAAAGTAGATTTGGGGGATTAAGAAATAAATGTCTCAGAGCCTGTGGGAATAGCTGTTAGCTCTAGTGTCTTGGCCACATTCCAGTCTGAAAATTGTCCCATGTTTTTAAAGTTGCATATGGTAATTCTCCATATTTCCTGTTCTAAACTGACAAGTAGCCATGCTTTACGTTGTCAAACAGCTGCTTATTCTTCAGTAGTTTGCGCGTCTTCAGTGTGAAAGATGGTATATCCAAGAGTTTGGATCAAACAAATTGCTTCGAATTGTCAAAAGGAAGTTTTACATGGCAAAAGTTGTAAAGGTAAATTCTCAGAGCTCCTGCTGCAATGTATGTGTGGAGAGAAGGGAAATGAGTACATTCAATGCATTTGAATGAGCTTCTGGCAGTAGGACTTCTATTTTGGTTCTCATTGCAATTAATGAACTTCTCTTTGGGACAAGGCAAGGGATTTGGAATCTTTTTGATGAGTCTAAGAGATGGCATTTGCCTATATTCTGTTGTAAGGGTGGATTTTGATACAGCTACTTTGATCCACGCAACAGTATGAGAATTCTGAGTTTACGTATCTGAATCAAGAAAAAAAAGAAAGAAAAATAGAAAAAATTCAATACTGAGGCAGAACACTGACCTCCTTAAGTCTTTTCCTGGGCAGTGAGCTGGGTAATGAGTTGTGATATCATCTTTACAATTGTCGTTAATGAGAAATTAATCTTTCCCTTAGGAAATAAGACCTGCTAGATGTCATTAGTCGAAGTTGATAGAATAACTTACCAGGACAAATTTCTTTTGGCTATGCTTGCACAAGCACAAAAAGACATCTTGACTTCTGTGACTGGTTGGTCAATGCAATAAAATACAGTTATAATCTTGGTAAGTAAAAGGGATGAAAGGCAGTCATAAAATAATTACCTCCTTTCTGTTTGTTCCCAAGGCCCCTTTACAGTGTATTTCTTATCTGTATTTAGCACTGTTTCCAGTATGGTGGTTTTCAGACTTATTATTCTTTTTCTGGGCCTTATTTGCTTTTACATTGCTGAAGAAATGAAAAAATATCATCCTCCCAAAAATGCTGTTGTGAACTCTTCTTTCACTGTAACTTTTGTTCTTCCCTAGTAGCTTTCTCTTCTGCTTCATTCCACCTAAGGTTGATGAGTGTTATAATGAATAGTTTTGAGTGTTACTGGGTGAATGTAAAGTTCAAGCAGGTTGACTTCTGAATGACCCTCAGTGACAGTTGTAAATGGGGCAAACAGTTCTAGTAAGGAGCTCAGGTTTACAATGGCCTGCTTCACTGTTTGGGAGGCTGGGGAGGGAGGAATGGTCTTTATTAGCTGAAGAGATTGTGCTGCTAAGCAGCTTGCAGTGCACATGCTAATGGTTAATTTTAGTAGACAGGTTGTGACATTATTCTGAAAGAAGTTAAAATAACATTTTCACAGCCTGAGGTAATATAAGAAGTCTTGCAGTAATAAAACACTCCATTGATACAATATCAAGAGAAAAAGAACTTCTACATGATAGCAGTAGATATACAAAAGTAAGAAAACTCATTCTCCTTCTTTGCAGTTTGTGCTTATTAGAGATATTCTAAGACTTTTTGTCATGTTAATGTTACATTGTTCTGTGGACAAGGTTTATTTAATATTATAGAGGCATTAGTTAGAATACCATTTCCCCTTGACACGTGACTGCAGAAAGATGTACGAATGCTAACACCCTCTAAGACACTATAAGTATTTTCTTTTGGTGCTTAAGATGTCGGTGTATTTTTGGTTGAAATAAATGTCCAAGATAAAAGGGATTATTATCACTTGATTGTGTTAAACTGTGTGGAAGAGTGAGATTCTTTAAAAATTGCATGTAAATATTAAAGTATCAGTGCTGATATCAGCCCCACCTGAATTTCAGCAATTTCATGTGTGGATTGTTTCTAATGATGAATGTAAAACATCAGGACCTGTGTAATATGAAAAGGCATGCAGTGGCAATATGTGTGGAAATGAAAGTGCACTTTTTTAATATTTTAGTAGGAAGAATCCCAAATGACTTTTTTTTTTTTTGTATTTTTAGTCAAGGGTAATTTAGTCTTTGAAAATAGACACAAATATAATCTTTTAACAGGGTAAGTATTTCATGGCCTCACTTTATGGTAGAGGTTATTTGGATGCCCTAAAGAGGTTATTTGGATGTCTTTGTATATGTAAATTTTTAACTGTTTTTCTAGAAAGTACAATGCCATTTTAGTTATTTAATCCCAGCATAACTCCAAATAAAACTAGCCTCTGTCTACGACCATTGTTTAGTGATTGTCTTGACAATGTACACAATCTGTTTGTAGAGAGAATCACAAACACATGCAAAGTATCAAAATTGGACCAGAATAACAACATTTAGCATATTTGCTGTATGAATTAATGAGTAATATAAGAATATTTGTGAGAGCTGTGTAATTACCTTTTCCATTACCAGAAGACTACACCATTATTATCTGTATTGATGTGGTCAAGACTTCATAGTTAAGAAACACAAGCTATTTTTGCGATCTAAGTTACTGAGGGGGTGATGCATGCGAGACATAAAGGAACAATTGCCATTACTGGTTTTCTCGGCCAACTGCATGCTGTTTGGCAAGTTAACAAGGGAGAATTACACGGGTTATATATAATGGAATGTCTGAACAGCTGCTGTGGTGAGAGCAGTCGGCAGGTTTGTCAGCTTTTGGAGTAATTAGCCCAGCAGGAAATCCATTCCCAGGTGGCTACTGGGGAATGGAAAGAATCAAGTTTAGTGAGCCAATGACAAGTGAGAAAATGAGAGTGGAGATGTGTACAAGCATCTCTCTCTTTTTATAGAACAATAAAAACTTCCCTGAAATTTATGGGATTGAGGAATAAGAACAGAAATACTGTTACAGTCCATTTATTCATCTAGACCCAAAGTCTATCTCTAGAATGCTCTGACTGATCATAAGCAGGTACTCAGGAAAGAGTACGGACAGAGCAAGCATATGGCTCTCAGATTCCAACTGATTTCAGCTCAGGGGTTTCTGGAGTCCCAATTGGGTTCTCTTCCTAATCACCCCAGTGCACAACTCTTCCAGGTGGCCATCCAAACTTCTCACGAACCTTATCAACTCTTTGCAACTGCAATGTCCTTTGGCATTGAGTTCCACAGCTCTTTCCACTGCATGAAAAAAATTTGCATTTCCTTGCTCCAAACTTGTACCCTCTTTGGCTCTGCTGATTGTCCCCTTTTACTGGAAGAGATTAAGAACTATCAACTCCCATACCTTCTGTTCCTCCTACATATATAATATAATGGCCAGTCTTCGCGAGCGAAGATTTGGGAAAGGTCATTAACCCTTCGAGCCTGCGCAGTGGATTTTTTAGGTGAGACCCAGTGTGTGCTGAACTGAGCCCACCCTTTAATCCTGAGGTTCATCTGCCGGGGCCAAGCAAGCTTGGACAGTGGAAGTGAGGTC